>NW_004443971.1:12382661-12436636 GCF_000243295.1 Trichechus manatus latirostris
GTTGTTAACCAATGTCATAAAACAGCATGTGTGTTACTGTTACATGAGAAACTATCTGTTCTGTAAGCCTTCACCTGAAGTACAATAAAATATTTTTAAAAAAAAAAGAGAATTAGCAAAAGAGTAAGAAACAACCAAATCAGATTGAAGGGAAAAATGGAAACCTCAGAGATAAAAACTGAGTATTTTTCCTGAGGGTATTTGTTGATCCCAGTAAGTCTGAACTTGTTTTGGTGCCCACAAGGGCAAGAAGGATAGAAATGAAAGCTCAGGGCTTGATGAAGATAAGGAAACATCCTCCTCCCCTAAGCAAGGATCTCAAAGGACTACACCCTCAGAGTAGTGAATCAAAATTAAACCAACTTGATACAATTTGGCAGAATTCTCATTATTGTGTGGTCCAGGGAACCTCAATACCTTGGACTCGATTAGGGTGATCCCAGACCAGTACTTCTCACAAGTGCTTGGCAAAACAAAACAAACAAAAACACTTCTCTACAAGAAGCCACCCTCACCCCCAACTCTTAAAGTATTCCAGCAAATTATTTTTCAAGTTCACTCTCTTGTCACTTATTGACGTGGTTAAGTTCCAAAGACCAGTTCATTATGTGAAATCAGCATTATGCAAAAATAGAGGATGACTACATCATTACATAACTGCCAAACCACATCGTGACATAACTACCAAACCGCAGAGAATCATAACCCTACCAAGTTGACACGTAACCTTAACCATCACAGCTAGCATTACTCTCACCTCACAACTTGGCATTGGTAATTGCCAGACGTAAGTCATTAACACACAAAATAGGCGGATAGTAGATTTTTTACTGTTGTCAAAAATTCAAAAAGTTGGATAATGAGATAGTCAATAAGTGAGAAGGTATAAAATGAGCAGCAAACAAAAAATAACCACATACCAAGAAAACAGTCACCATGAGTGAGAACCAACAGATACAACAAATAAGAGAAAATAAACTGCAAAACTTCAGAGCTGGTGATTATCAAACACAGACTATAAAACAATTATGATTACTGTGCTTAGAGAGATAAAAGACATGCAGTTAATAAGAATCTGTAACAAATGACTTAGGTTTGGTAAAGAAAAAAATAAAACTTCTAGAAATAATAAATTTAATTAATAATAATAATAATAAAGCTCAAAAGACAGACAGCTAAACTAATTAATGAACTAGAGCATAGAAGAAATTATCCAAAATTTAGTACAGAGTAACAAAAAAATGAAAATTATAAAAGAAAAGTTAAGAGAGTTGGAAGACAGAATAAAAAGATCAACATATGCTGCTCAACTGGAGTCCCAGAAACAAAGGAGAGATAAACTGGGTCAGAGGTAAAATATGAACAAAGAATGTTGTTGATGTTGTTAGGTGTGGTCGAGTCGGTTGTGACTCATAGCGACCCTATGTACAACAGAAAAAAACACGGCCCTGACCTGTGCCATCTTCACAATTGTCGCTATGTTTGAGCCCATGGTTGCAGCCACTGTGTCAATCCATCTCATTAAGGGTCTTCCTCTTTTTCCCTTACCCTCTAACTTACCAAGCATGATGTCCTTCTCCAGGGACTGGTCCCTTCTGATAACATGTCCAAAGTATGTGAGATGAAGTCTTGCCATCCTTATTTCTAAGGAGCATTCTGGTTGTACTTCTTCCAAGACAGATTTGTTCTTTCTTCTGGCAGTCCTTGGTATATTCAATATTGTTCACCAATACCATAATTTGAAGGCGTCAATTCTTTGGTCTTCCTTATTCATTGTTCAGCTTTCCCATGCATAGGAAGCAATTGAAAATATCATGGCTTGAGTCCGGAGCACCTTAGTCCTCAAACTGACATCTTTGCTTTCAACACTTTAAAGAGGTCTTTTGCAGCAGATTTGCCCAATGCGATATGTTGTTTGATTTCTTGACTGCTGCTTCTATGGGCATTGATTATGGATCCACGTAAAATGAAATCCTTGACAACTTCAATATTTTCTTCGTTTATTATGATGTTTCTTATCAGTCCAGTTGCGAGAATTTTTTTTTTTTTATGTTGAGCTGTAATCCATAGTGAAGGCTGTAGTCTTTAATCTTCATCAGTAAGTTCTTTTAAGTCCTCTTCACTTTCAGCAAGTAAGGTTGTGTCATCTGCATATCGCAGGTTGTTAATGAGTCTTCCTCCAATCCTGATGTTGCATTCGTCTTCATATAGTTCAGCCTGTCAGATTATTTGCTCAGCATACAGACTGAATAAGTATGTTGAAAGGATACAACCCTGACGCACACCTCTTCTGATTTTAAACCACACAGTATCCCCTTGTTCTGTTCAAACTACTGCCTTCCTGTCTACGTACAGGATCCTCAGGAGCACAGTTAAGAGTTCTGGAATTCCCATTCATCGCAATGCTATCCATAATTCACAATGTTATGATCCACACAGTCGAATACCTTTGCATAATCAATAAAACACAGATAAACATCTTTCTGGTATTCTCTTTCAGCCAAGATCCATATTATATCAGTAATGATATCCCTCCTTCCACGTCCTCTTATGATTTCCACTTGGATTTCTGGCAGTTCTCTGATGATGTATTACTGCAACCATTTTTTAATTATCTTCGTTATAATTTTACTTGTGTGTGATACTAATGACCTTATTTGATAATTTCCACATTCTGTTGGATCATCTTTCTTTGGAATGGGCAAAAATACAGATCTCTTCCAGTTGGTTGGCCAAATTTCTTGGCACAGATGAGTGAACACCTCCAGCACTGCATCTGTTTGTTGAAACATCTCATTGGTAGTCCATCGTGGGGCCTTATTTTTCACCAATGCCTTCAGTGCAGTTTAGACTTCTTCCTTCAATACCATCAGTTCTTGATCATGTGCTACCTCCTGAAATGGTTGAACGTCGAGCAATTCTTTTCGGTACAGTGACTTTATGTATTCCTTCATTTTCTTTTGATGCTTCCTGCATTGTTCAATATTTTGCCCATAGAATTCTTCAAAATTGTAACTTGAGGCTTGAATTTTTTCTTCAGTTCTTTCAGCTTGGAGAAATGCCAAGTGTGTTCCTCCCTTTTGGTTTTCTAATTCCAGGCCTTTGCACATTTCACTATAACACTTTACTTTGCCTTCTCCAGCGCCCTTTGAAGATCTTCTATTCAAGGCACTTCACCAAAGAAGACATTCAAGCAGCTAACAGATACTTGAGGAAATGCTCATGATCATTAGCCATTAGAGAAATGCAAATCAAAACTACAATGAGATACCATCTCACCCCAACAAGGCTAGCATTAATCCAAAAAACACCAAACAATAAATGTTGGAGAGGTTGTGGAGAGACTGAAACACTTATATACTGTTGGTGGGAACATAAAATGGTACCGCCACTTTGAAAATTGATTTGGTGGTTCCTTAAAAAGCTAGAAATAAAAATTCTCTATGTGAGACTAACTTGAAATGTAAACTTCATTTAATTACAACAATAAAAAAAAAAAGCTAGAAATAGAAGTACCATACGATCTAGCAATCCCACTCCTTGGAATATATCCTAGAGAAATAACAGCGGTCACACGAATAGATACTTGCATACCCATGTTCATTGCAGCACTGTTCACAATATCAGAAAGATGGAAATAACCTAGGTGCCCATCAACAGACGAATGGATCAACAAATTATGGTTTATTCACACAATGGAATACTACGCAACAATAAAGAACAATGATGATTCCGAGAAACATTTCAGAACAAGGATGAATCTGGAAGGCATTATGCTGAGTGAATTTAGTCATTCACAAAAGGACAAATATTGTAGGAGACCACTATTATAACAACTCAAGATAAGGTTTAAAGACAGAAGAAAACGTTCTTTGATGGTTACGAGGTGGGGAGGGAGGGAAAGGGGAATTCACTAACTGGATAGTAGACAAGATTTATCTTAGGTGAAGGGAAGGAGAACACACAATACAGGGGAAGTTAGCATAACTGGACTAAGCCAAAAACTAAGAAGTTTCCTGAACACAACGAACAAGTTCAAGGGACAGTGTAGCAGGGGCGGGGGTCTCAGGACCATGGTTTCAGGGGACATCTAGGTCAATTGGCATAACAAAGTTTATTAAGAAAATGTTCTGCATCCCACTTTGGTGAGTGGCATCCTGGGTCTTAAAACCTAGCAAGCAGCCATCTAAGATGCATTAATTGGTCCCAACTCACCTGGAGTAAAGGAGAATGAAGAACACCAAAGACACAAGGAAAAGATTAGCCCAAGAAACAAAAGGGTCCACATAAACCAGAGACTACATCAGCCTGAGACTGGAAGAACTAGGTGGTGCCTGGCTACCACCAATGACTCCCCTGACAGGGAACACAACAGAGAGTCCCTGACAGAGCAGGAGAAAAGTAGGGTGCAGAACTCAAATTCTAGTAAAAAGACCAGACTTAATGGTCTTACTGAGATTGGAGGAATCCCACAACACATGGCCCCCAGACTCTGTTAACCCAGAACTAAAACCATTCCTGAAGCCAACTCTTCAGATAAAGAATAGACTATACTATAAGACATAAAATGATACTTGTGAAGAGTGTGCTTCTTAGTTCAAGTAGATACACGAGACTAAATGGGCAGCTCCTGTCGGGAGGCGAGATGAGAAGGCAGAAAGGGATAGGAGCTGGTTGAATGGACACGGAAAATCTGGGGTGGAAAGGAGGAATGTGTGGCCACATTGTAGGGATAGCAAGTAGGGTCACATAACAATGTACGTAATAAATTTTTGTATGAGAAACTAATTTGAGCTGTAAACTTTCACCTAAAGCACAATAAAAAAAAATAGATCCATCTATTAAAAAAGAAAGAAAGAAAATCTTCTGTTCAGCTGTTTTACTTCATCATTTCTTCCAGTTGCTTTAGCTACTTTATGTTCAAGAGCAAGTTTCAGAGTCTCTTTTGATGTCCATTTTAGTCTTTTTTTTTCTTTCCTGTCTTTTTAATGACTTTCTGCTTTCTTTATGTATGATGTTCTTGATGTCATCCCACAACCTGTCTAGTCTTTGGTTGTTAGTGTTCAGTGTGTCAAAGCTATTCTTGAGATGGTCTCCAAATTCAGATGGGATATACTCAAGGTTGTACTTCGGCTCTCACAGACTTGTTTTAATTTTCTTCAGCTTCAACTTGAATTTACATATGAGCAATTGATGGTCTGTTCTGCAATCGGCACCTGGCCTCGTTCTGACTGATGATGCCGAGCTTTTCCATAGTCTCTTTCCCACAGATGTATCCAGTTTCATTCCTGTGTTTTCCATTTGGTGAGTTCCATGTGTGTAGTCATCACTTATGTTGTTGTAAAAAGGTATTTGCAATGAATAAATCGGTGGTCTTTCAAAGTTCTATTATGCGATCTCCAGCATTGTCTTTACCACCAAGGCTGTATTTTCTCACTACCAATCCTTCTTTGTTTCCAACTTTCGCATTCCAATTACCAGTAATTGCATGCATCTTGATTGCACGTTTGATACATTTCAGACTGCAGAAGTTGGTAAAAATCTTCAATTTTTTCATCTTTGGCCTTAGTGGTTGGTGCGTAAATTTGAAAAATGGTCGTATTAACTGGTCTTTCTTGTAGGCGTATGGATATTAGCCTATCCCTGACAGGGTTGTACTTTAGGCTAGATCTTGAAATTTTCTTTTTGATAGTGAATGCAATGCCATGCCTCTTTAATTTGTCATTCTTGGCATAGGAGGCCATATGATTGTCTGATTCAAAATGGCCAATACTCGTCCATTTCGGCTCACTAATGCCTAGGATATCAATGTTTATGCATTTCATTTTTGACGCCTTCCAATTTTCCTAGATTCATACTTCCTACATTCCACATTCTGATTGTTAACGGATATTTGCAGCTGTTTCTTCTCCTTTTAAGTCTGTCAGTTTATCATACTGTGGTGGCTTGCATGTTGCTGTGATGCTGGAAGATATGCCACTGAGATTTCAAATGCCAGCAGGGTCAACCATGGTGGACAGGTTTCAGTGGAGCTTCTAGACTAAGATAGAATAGGAAGAAGGACCTAGCAATCTACTTGTAAAAAAACTGACCAGTGAATAACTTTGTGAATAGCAGCAGAACATTGTCTGATACAGTGCCAGAAGATGAGCTCCTCAGGTTGGAAGGCACTCGAAAGACGACCGGGGAGGAGCTGCCTCCTCAAAGTAGAGTCGACTTTAATGATGTGGATGGAATAAAGCTTTTGGGACCTTCATTTGCTGATGTGGCATGACTCAAAATGAATCAATAATCGCTAGGAATTTTCAAGAATTGTGAAAGACAACAATTCACAAATTCAAAAAGATAAATTGATCTTCTTTGGATAAAAATATATCCAAGCCTAGATAACATCATTGTGAAACATTAGTAAACCAAAAGATGAAGAAAAATATTTTAAAAATCCAGAGAAAAGATTATCTTAAAAGAAAAAAACATTCAATATGCTGAAAGAAAATAACTGTCCACCTAAAATTCTTTTCTCAGTGAAAATACATTTCAAAAATGAGGGTAAAATATAGATATTTTAAAAATGACAAAAAATAAAGTCGACAAACAAATAAACAAAAAAGGAACTTTGCTACCAGTCGATTCCCACAGAAGGAAATTCCAGAGGATTAACTTCAGGCAGAAGAAGAATCCCAGATGTAAGGTCTGAGAGGCAAGAACGACTAAAGGGCAAATAACATGGTAAATATGTAGGTAAATTTAAATGAGCATTGACTGTATAAAACAGTATTAATAATGTCTTGTGAGGTTTAAAAATAAAAGATACAACTGTAATACCCAGTAACAATAGAATACTAAGAGGATGATAAACAAAGTTAAAATGTTCTAACGAGTTTGTATTGTCTGGAAGGACAGTAAGGTATTAACCTTAAGACTTTGATAAATTAAGTAAATATATTGTCACTTCTTAGGTAACCACAAAAAGAAGAGAAATGGAGTGTATAACTTCCAAACTAGTATGGGAGAAAATGAAATGATAAAAAATAATCAATCCAAAGGCAGGAGAGGGGAGAAAAAGAAATAGAACAGGTGGGACAAATATAAGCACAAAATAAGGTGATCAACTTGAACTTAAATATATCAGTAAATACATAGTAATATTAAATGATGACAATTGTCAAATGAGACTTTTAATAGTAATCGAGAGGATTAGATAAGATTCATGATTAAGAAACAAACCCCTAGAAAATCAGAAATGGCCTTAATGTTGTAGTGCCCCAGGCTCAGTCTTTGGTTTCTAATCTTTTCTATGTACGTTCACTTCTTGGGCAGTCTTATTCAGGTTCTTGCCTTTAAATACTGTATGTATGATGATGACATCCACATTTATAGCTCCAGCCTGGACCTTCTTCCTCATCTCCAGTCTTATATACTCAACGGACTACCCAACATTTCTATTTAGATATCTGATGTGTTCTCAAACTTAAAAAGTCCAAACTGAGATCTCTGATACACCTCCTGCCCACCTAATCCTATGATATTTTCCCCCACATAAATAAATGACAACTCTAATTTTCTAATTGCTCAAAGCTTGAAGTCCTCTTTGTTTTCTTTCTTTCACCCGTCACACTCAATTCGTTAGCAAATCCTATTAGGTTTGTCCAGTGGTGTGCTGGAGCTCACCTGGACTGCTCCTGGACTGCGAGAGTCAAACTGTTAAATTTTTAGCAATTTTGTGAACCAGCTGATGTCCTATCACTCGCTTGAAATCAGGCATGCTAGGAGCATTTACACCATGAAAATCAGCCACCATCTTCCAAGAGCTCATTGTTAAACCTTTACCAGAATATTGCTGGGTCTACCTACAAAATGGAGCCCTGGTGTTGTATTGGTTAAGTGCTTGGCTGCTAACCAAAAGGTTGGCAGTTCAAATCCACCAGCAGCTCCTTGGAAACCCTATGGGGCAGTTCTACTCTGTCCTATAGAGTCGCTATGAGTCGGAATCAGCTTGCTGGCAATGGGTTTGGGTTCTTTTTTTTTCGGGACCTACAACATCTGACCACTTCTTCAGCCACCACCCTGGTCTCCGCTGCCATCATTCCTTCATTATTTCCTCATTATTGTAATAGCCTCTTAAATGGTCTCTCTGCTTCCTGTCTGTCCTTCAGTCTATTCTCAACACAGCAGAAGAGTGATCCTGTCACTCCTCTGCTCAAACTTCAACGGCTTCCCCTCTTACTCTGAGCAAAACCCGAGGCCCTAGGCGTTCTGACTTCCCCCTCCCCACCGTCCTTACCTCTCTGACCTCTGATCCTACTGCTCACCCCTTCACTCATTCTGTGCAGCCTCTCTGGCTCCCTTCCTGTTTCTCAACCACTCCAGCACTCTCCTTTGGGCCCCAGGGCCTTTATACCTACTATTCCCTGCCTGGAAAGGTCTTCCTGCAGATGTCTGCATAGCTCCCTTTTCTCCTCCTTCAAGTCTTTATCAAATTTCATCTCTGCTACCCTATCCAAATTGCAATACCCATTAAAAGCTTCTAAACTCCCTTTTCTACTTGTTTTTATTTTTTTCCTTTGCAATTATCATTAGCACACTAGGTATTTTACAAATTGATCCTTATGGTCTGTCTCTCCAGTTAGAGTCTGGACAGGTGAGGTTCATTTGTTTTTGTTGTGTTGTATTCCATATCCCCAAAACTTAATACAGAGTCTGCTATATAGACATTCAGTAAATAACTCCTCACTAATTCATTGTTAGTTGCCATTGAGTTGGCTCCAACTTGTTGCAACCCCATGAACAACAGAAGGAAATGTTGCCCATCCTGCGCTATCTTCATGATCTATTTGAGTCTATTATTGCAGCTATTGTGTAGTGCCTTCCAACCTAGGGGGCTCATCTTCCAATACTTCATTGGACAATAATATTCTGTTTTGATCTACAAGGTTTTCATTGGCTAATTTTCAGGAGTAGATTGCCAGGCCTTTCTAGTCTGTCTTAGTCTGGAAGCTCTGCTGAAACCTGTCCACTATGAGTGACCCTGCTGGTTTTTGAAATACTGACGGCATAACTTCCAGCCTCATAGCAACCCTCAAGCCATCACAGTAGGACAAACTGACAGAGGTGGTGGAATAACTCCTTGTTGTTGTTGTTGTTGTAAGTTGTCATCAAGTTGGCCCCTGACGAAACCAGCACAACTTGTACAAGGAAAGGTCATGGAAGCCCCGTAGACACATCCAAACTCCCTGAGGGACTGAATTGCTGGGCGGAGGGCTGTGGGGACCATGGTCTCGGGGAACATCTAGCTCAATTGGCATAACACAGCTTATAAAGACAATGCTCTACATTCTACCTTGGTGAGTAGTGTCTGGGGTCTTAAAAGCCTGTGAGCGGCCATCTAAGATACTCCACTGGTCTCATCCCTTCGGGAGCAAGGGAGAATGAGGAGAACAGGATACATGGAAAAGATTAGTCCGAAGGACTAATTGTCCACAGCTACCAAGGCCTCCAGCAGACTGAGTCCAGGACAGCTAGATGGTGCGCGGCTACCACCACTGACTGCTCTGACCAGGATCACAACAGAGGGTTCTGGACAGAGCTGGAGAAGGATGTAGAACATAATTCTAACTCACAAAATAAAGACCAGATTTACTGGCCTAAAGGAGACTGGAGAAACCCCGAGAGTATGGCCCCCAGACACCCTTTTAGCTCAGTGGTGAAGTTATCTCCGCGTTCACCATTCAGCCTGGGAGCGGACAGCCCCGTAAAACCAAATGAGACTAACGAGGTACAGGAGTCCAGTGACAAGGGCCAGAAGGCAGAAGGGGACAAGGAAGCTGGTGATAGGGAACCCAAGGCTGAGTAAGGATATTGTTGATGTGTTGTGACATTGTTAACTATTGTCATAGGGCAACATATGTAGTAACTGTTAAATGAGAAACTATTTTGTTCTGAAAGCCTTCATCTTAAGTGAGAATAGCAGCACAATCAGAAGAGCGTAGTCAATGTCACTGAACTGTGCATGTAGAAATTTTTGAAATGGTGTATCTTTGGCTATGTGTATTTTCACCAAAAAAAAAGGTTGAGAAGTTAGAGGGTTGACATGTTGTGGGGTTGTTGACCAATGTCATAAAACAATCTGTGTACTACTGTTTCATGAGAAACTATTTGTTCTGTAAGCCTTCACCTGAAGTACAATAAGA
Source organism: Trichechus manatus latirostris (assembly GCF_000243295.1). Lineage (NCBI taxonomy): Eukaryota > Metazoa > Chordata > Mammalia > Sirenia > Trichechidae > Trichechus > Trichechus manatus. The sequence goes on from NW_004443971.1 coordinate 12,392,852, forward strand.
AAAAAGTTGGCCCCTGACTCATGGTGACCTCACGTGTTACAGAGTAGAACTGCTCCATAGGGTTTTACTCGCTGTAGTCTTTATGGCAGCAATTCGCCTGGCCCTTCTCCAACAGAGCCACTGGGTGGGTTCAAACCACCTACATTTAGGGTAGCAGCCGATCGCAAATTGTGCCACCCGGGCTCCTAATGCCTTGTTATTGTTAGGTGTTGTCAAGTAGATTTCAACTCACTAACTAACACCTTAGTGTTGACTTATTTGTGTGTGACCCACCCAGGTGCATTTGAATTGTTTTATTGGAGAGATGAATCCAAAACAATGAATGGCTAACAGTGAAATTTCAGACATTGTGTGGCTCCACTATGGGAAGGGAGGAGGCTTATCCCAGTGTTACTGGCATCTTGGAGGCAATGTGCAAGTCCAAGTCTGCAAATTGGCAGCCGAGCACTGAGTCCAGCCCAAGAATGTGTTTTGCTGAATCCACTGGACATTTTTAAAGACATTAAATTAGTTGTCAACATTTAAAAATGGGAACTTTCACACATTTCAGAAATCCAGATTTCTAGCTTCTCTGGGGAAATCCAGAGATCTCACAATCCTGAGGGTGCATTCCTACCTGGCAACAATCAGCAGGAAGGGAGAACGCCTGCCTACCGGTCTCCACCCGGTTCCCACCAGCCTCACTTTCACGCCTCCAGAACTTGGCCAGTCCCCTTGGCTTAGGTCTGTGTCTGTCCAGTGGTGGGGTTAGTAGCAAGGCCTCTAAATTGGAGTCAGGGGTCTCTGAGTGTCACATCCTCATCTGTAATGAGAGATAATTACAGTTCCAACCCCACAGGTGGCTAATGGGACTACAGCTGCGAGGGAGGACCTGAAGGAATCAGCATTCACATCACAACCATTCACATAAACACCTCATAAGGAGTTGTTGATGTGTCGCACCAGACCGGCCTGTCTGAGGAGCCCGCCCAAATATCCTATGCAACACCATCCTGCCTTTCAGAGAAGGCCTGGCTCCTATCCAGACAGCCAGCTCCTCAACCCCTCCCTGTCTGTCCCCAGTCTGTTCAAGAGCCCCCACCAGTCCCTTTCCTGGTATGTCCTGTCACCAGGCTGTCTCAGGGTAGAGTCCTAGGGTCTGTGGCATCTCCCTCTGACAGGGCTCCACTGTGCTGGGCCCTGGGCAGCCACGCCAGCAAAGCCCTGGCAGGCTGATGCCAGGAGATAATCTATAGGATTCTGTGAGGCCCAGCCCTGGAAGGGCAGAGGGGGCTGTGGCTCCTGACCGACCACCATGTCTGCCAGCACTGCCAGCGGAGTCCAGCGTGGCTCCTCAGGCTGCCTGCTGAGCCCAGGCAGGCAGGAGGGTGGCAAGGTAGGCCCACTCCCTGAGCCCGCGGTAGGTTTGGGTTGGGCACAGCGACTGCTATGGGATACCTCAAGAATGTGTGGGGAGCCGCAGGAATGCCAGAGGAGGGGGAGATGGAGGGACGGCAGGGAAGCCAGCGTGCAGGGCTTCATGTGCCAGGTTGGTCTGTGGGGCTCAGAATCCTGGCTTTGCATAACTGTGTGACTTATTAACTGTGCTGCCTGAGACAAGTCACCTAAGTTCTCTGTGCCTGGCTTCCTCTTCTGTGAAGAGGAGATATCTTTACCTACTTCCCAGTGAAGTGAGACTCACATGAGATAGTGTGAGAATCGCATTAAGACTTCCTGAGATCCTGCTTGTGTGACAGACACAGTTCTAAGCACCTTATGAACATTAACTCATCCACTCCTCACACTAGCCCTATGAGGTAGGTGCTACTAGTGTCCCCATTTTACAGATGAGGCAAGTGAGAAGCAGAGAGATTAAGGAACTTGCCTATGAATTTACAGTTAGTAAGTAGCAGAGCTGGGATTTGAACCCAAGGAGTCTAGATCTAGAGTTCATGACCCTTTTAAGCTCTTGCTATGTCACTGTCTAGATAGCAGCGCGGGGACAACCCTAAAATTTACATAACAATGGAAAGGAAATTCTATTTAGAGGATCCAGCTTAGATAAAATCTGGTGTCACTGAGTCAATTCTGACTCACAGAGTAGAACTGCCCCATTGGATTTCCAAGGCTATAATCTTTAAGGAAGCAGACAGTCACATCTTTCTCCCTTGAAGTGGCTAGTGGGTTCGAATTGCCAATCTTTCAGTTAGCAGACAAGCTCTTAACCACTGCACCACCAGGGCTCCTACCCATTTTAGATAGCTGGGGGTTATTTTTGAGGGCAGGGAGGTATTTTTTAAGACTCATCAGTAAGTGGAACAGTTGGGCTGTTCTACATCACTTCAGCCCCAGTGGAATGTCCAGCTTCTATGGGGAGGTTTGGGAAGTATAAGGCTCTTGGCTGCTTCCAAAACTTGCGGCTCATTGGGAAGCTAGGACTAGAAGACTGAGGACAGAGAAGGATCGCCATGAGAGAATGCCCAGGGGTTGAGTTGTGTGTGGATGCCTGAGAGTGGTAGGAAGTTCAGAGGGGAGAAAAAGTGTGCAATCGCTGGGAAGACTGCTGGAGAAAGTAGTCCTTAAAGAACTGAGCCTCGAAAAACGAGAAGACAGTGAGGCTAGGTGTCACCCAGGTGCCATGTTGTGGTATGATTTGGGCCCTGCCCACTGACCTTTCTACATTGTTTTCTGAACCCCATCCTTCTAACTGACCTCTGGCCAGGAGTGGTCATACTAGGGATAGGATTTTGTGGTCTCTAAGACCTGGTTTCACCACTCGTCTGTCAATTTGTCCTACTCTGGTGGCTTGTGTGTCGCTATGATACTGGAAGCTATGCCACCAGTATTTCAAATACCAGCAGGGTCACCCATAGTAGGCCAGTTTCACCAGTGCTTGCAGACTAAGACAGACTAGGAAGAAAGGCCTGACTATCTACTTCTGAAAATTGGCCAGTGAAAACAGATTACAACAGAATATTGTTGGATAAGCTGCTGGCAGATGAGGTCCCTGGGTTGGAAGGCACAACACGATAGCCACAATGTTGGACTCGAACAGATCCATGACTGTGAAGATGGCACAGGACTGGCAACATTTCATTTTGTTATACATAAGGCCACCATGAGTTGGGGCTGACTTGATGGCACCTAACAACAACAAGGTCTTGCTCTGTGTAGAGGTAATTGTGAACAGCAGGCAGGGGTTTTATCATAGCTTTATGATTTAAAATACTACTCTGAGTGTTCTTCTCTCAACTGAGCAAATGGCAGCTAGAGGTTGAGGCCTGGGCTGAAGGCCAAGAGAAGACGGTGGTAGAAAGCAAGGATGCCATCCTCCCTCCTGTGATGGCGCTTTCCTGTTCTGCCCTGTGCCAACCCCTCTCATCTCTGAGGAGAGGCTAGCTCAGGCTGGACTGTCTTGAGGCTTCTTGGGTGGGTTTCTGGCAGCCCCACCCTGGTTCTGCCACCACCCGAGTCTGTCTCTTTTCCAGAAAATAAGAACATCTGTTCCTGGTTCCTCTCTCTCTCCCCTCCCTGGACATGGTCAGAGCAGAATGAGACACTTCCTTCCCCTGAACTCGGGGAGCATCTAGACTCTGAGCTGAATGCTTCAGCACCTACCTTATGCTGCCTTTGATAGTCCTCCAGCTACTCGTCCTCATAGTCACCACACAAGGTCCTAAGGGTAGGGACCATGTCCTAGGTACATTTCTCTGTTACGTTCCAAAGGGCCAGTAAAACTATGTATTAGTTAGGATGTAAGCTCATGTGCTGTGCCAGATGCCCAAAATAATAATGTTTAAACAAAGCCAAAGTTCATTTATTTCTCATATAAAATCATGACAGTCTGCTCCAGAAAGACGTCAGGTGCCCCAGCTCTTTTATCTTGTTGTTCCCTCTTCCATAGCTATTGTCCTTGTCTGCATGGCCCAAGAGGGCTCACTCCCATGTCAGCTTCCAGAAGGGAGGGGCCTGTTAGGCAGAAGTAGCAAATATCACCACTGTTTACATCCCACTGGCCAGAACTTACTACCGTGGTCATAGGTAGCTGCAAGGGAGGCCAGGAAATATAGTTTTTATTCTGAGAAAGCGCTGGGGAAGCATATTTTCAGGAACAACTAATAACCTATGTTATACTGACTGCTGAACAATACGGATTTTTTAAAATATAATTTATTTTATTTTGTTGTTGAGAATATATACAGCAGAACATTCACCACCTCAATGGCTTCTGCATGTACAATTTAGTGACATTGACTACATTCTTCAAGTTGTGCAACCATTCTCACCTCCTTTTCCAAGTTGTTCATTCCCCATTAATATAAACTGACTGCCCCCTAAGTTTTCTATCTAATCTTTCAAGTTGCTATTATCAGTTTGATCTCATACAGATAGATCTTAAAAGAGCACAATGCTCAAGGCGGACATTCTTTACTAGTTAAGCTAAACTGTTATTTGGTTTTGAGAAGATGTCAGGGGATGTTTTTGGTTTAAGGTTTAAAGATTATCTCAGGGCAATAGTTTCAGGAGTTCAGCCAGCCTCCATGGCTCCAGAAATTCTGGATTCCATGAGAATTTTAAATTCTGCTCTGAATTTTCTCCCTTTTGATCAGGATTGTTCTATAGAATTTTTTTTTATCAAAATTGAACAATCTGGATTTATTCAAAAGACAAAATCATGTTATTAAATGAATCATATCCAGATTTCCCTAAAACAATCGGCTTTCTAGAAAGTATGATTCATTCGTTCATTCATCAAACATTTCCTCATCTATAAAAGGGACTAATAATGTAGCTCATGAGGATATTGAACAAGCTAATACACGTGAAGACGTTAGGACAGAGCCTGGCACATAGCAAACATCATATCAGGGTTTGTGTCTACTATTATTCACTGACAATCTTCTGAGTGCTGTGGGATTAGAGAGTTGACTGAGACAAGATCTAGGCTCTCAAGGAGTTCATTGCCTAGTGCAACAAGGAAATATTAACATAAAGAAAGGTCCTACAACTGTGGTTCCCCACGCAGGGTGTGCCTCAGAATTCCCTAGACTGCCTCCCTCCCAATTTTGATTCAATGAGGTAGAGGCAGGGTTGGAGAGCCTGAATTTTATTAAAAGGTACACAGGGATTCTGATGCACCCACAGGATACATGGGGCTGCCCTACAGCATGACGAGTGCCATGGGAAGGTGGGAGCACGAAGAAAACAAACCAAACCAGTTGCCATGGAGTTGATGCTGACTTGTGGCAACCCCATGTGTGTCAGAGTAGAATTGTGCTCTATAGGGCTTTCGGTGGCTGATTTTTCTGAAGTAGATTGCCAGGCCTTTCTTCCGAGGCACCTTGGGTGGATTCACACTGCCAACATTTTGATTAGTAGCCAAACGCTTAACCATTTGCACCACCTAGGGACTCTTGAGAGAGCCCTAGGGAGGGGCTAAGGTCAGAAAGGGGAGACTTCATAGGGAGGTGCTGCCTGGGGATTGTAGGCAAAGAGTGTAAGCAAGGTCTTTCAGGTAGAAGGAAGAGCACACACTAAATCCATGGCATTTTCCAGAAACTGTAAGAGTTCAGTGCCCATGGAGCACAGGGTCAGGAGGTGTAGGGGCTGGAGGCTGGGGAGGGTTGGCCAGGAGATGAGGCCAGAGACATAGACGGGGGCCAGATCAAGAAGGAGCTTTCAAGGGCACTTGGACTTGATTCTGTAGATCAGTGGTCATTTCGTTTTTCAGTTAAGATCTGAAAAAGCTACTTTCCCTTTCTGCAAGAAGAAATGTGCATGCACATGCGCGCGCGCGCGCGCGCGCGCGCACACACACACACGGAATCTTGCATTCTATTTCAGGAGATTCATAGACACCCCCAAAAGCCCATCCATTGACACACAAAGACTGAAAACTGTTGTGGAATGTGATACACCAAGGAATGGATTACAAAGGTGGGTCAGGCTTGTAGGGTTGGGGGTTAATGAGTTCGCTGTTGGACAAGTTGAATTTGAGGTGTTCCAAATTTGACACCCAAGTGGAAATGTCTAGCAGGCAGTTGGATGTACAGGTGTGGCATTTAGGCGACAAGTATAGGCTGGGGACAGATTTGGGTGGTCTGCATACTGGTGGTAGCTGACATCGTGGGAGTAGCTAGAATGACCTAGAGGTAGCTTGTGGAGCGAGAAAAGCAGAGGAGGGTTAGGTTGGCACATGATTCGTAGGCATCAGACTTACCTTTACTGCTTGAAGACCATCTTGCTAGGTAAAGCAAATGCTGATTATAAACTATTTACGTACTAAGGAAGTCAAGGATGCTACGGTTGGGGGTAAGGGACAAGAGCAAGCACAAAATGAGGGAAGAGTGAAAATTGCAGCTGTTACTACTCCAAGTTCAGGCGTCAGCTGCTTGTGAGGTCATTTTGGAAAGAGTGCTTGAGGCTGATGGGATTCCACAGCTCTCACGGTGAGGGGCTCGCTGCTATGGCAGACTTGGGGAGTCACGGAGCATCTTCACTGTCCCCCAAGAGCTAGAAGTACTCAGGGGCACTCCCCCTTTCTCTAGACAGGGTTCTCAGAAATGCCTTATTCTGATCAGCAGAAACAGGATCCCGACACCCCCTTTGCAGTGAACCATCCCACTCGTGGGCTGGCCCACCCTCTCCCCACTTGTACTTTTTAGTATATCTGTATGACCTGCCCTGCCAAAAGAGGCCATTTAAAACATATTTAGTTATAGATTTAATAACAGGTCTCCTTTTAAAGAATAAAACTACTCAAATTGAGGACTGTCATGGAAAATACCAGATACGTTGTCTCCGTATTAAAAGGCTGGGAATCTCTAGGTGGGGTAGGAAAATATTCTGAAATATTCACTTAAGTTTCCTCTCCTCACTATTTCCTTTGAACCTTTTGCCCTTCCTCCCAATCCAAGCCTGTCTCTGCTCACTGCCTCAGGGCAAGGTTGTACGGGCAGAGAAAAAATCAATCTCTGCCCAGCTTTCATACCCTTGTTATCGCTGTTGTTTGCTGTTGTCAAGCGGACACCACCCCCCACGGTGAACCCGTGCACAGTGGAACAAATCACTGCCAGGTCCTATGCCATCCCCATGATCGGTTGTGGATCAGACCACTGGGGTCTATCGGGTTTTCGCTGGCTAATTTTCAGAAGTAGATCTCCAGGCCTTTCTTCCTAGTCTCTATTAGTCTGGAAGCTCCGCTGAAACCTGTTCAGCATCATAGCAACACACAAGCCTTCACTGGCAGACGGGTGGTAGCTGTGCATGAGATGCATTGGCTGGGAAGCAAACCTCACCTTCCGCATGGAAGGTGAGAATTCTACCACTGAGCCACCAATGCATCTTCATACCCTTCAACTAGGTAACATAGATTAAAAATGTGGGGGAGAAATTTTGTAAGGCTTCCCTGTCCCTGTCCTGATCGACACCTCCTAAAACACAGGCTAGAAAAGAGTTTCTCAGGTGTACATGGGGGTTGGGGAAAGACGACAGCACAGACACTGTTGAGTTTTGAAGAAGTGGGCCCTGTACCCAGTGCTTAGACCAAGCCCTAGAGCGGGGGGAAAATACCAGAGAGACAAGTGGCATCCAAAACAGGGGGACCTATGCCTCATATACTGGGACAGCTCCAGGAGGCAACAGGCTCCTGGAGAAGAAATGCTTTATGGGATGTCTGGGCAGGAAAGGCTCCTAGGTGCGCTTGACTACTAACCTAAAGGTTGGTGGTTCAAACCCACCCAACAGCACCATGGAAGAAAGACCTGGCTATCTGCTTCCATAAAGATTACAGCTAAGAAAACCCTACAGAGCACAGTTCTGCTCTGTAACACATGGGATCGCTATGAGTCAGTCAACTCAATAGCAACTGGTTTAGGTAATCTCCTTATATAATCTCTCTTTTTTTTTTTCCAGCATGTGGTGGTACTCCAGCATCATCCCCAGAGAAATAACAGAGCTATGAACTCAAAGGGGCCCTGAGGCAGGAACAAAGGGAATCTCCCCACAATCTGACACAATCACTGACCAAGACAAGGTCAGGGGCTGGGGGTCTCAGAGGACACCTGGGCAAACAGGAGACATTGAGAATCAGGTCCTGGACCCACCCCACCCCATAAGTTAGACGCATCCCTGGGAAGAGGGGTTGGCTCTTGAATTGACTAAGATGCTGCTGGCCCAACCAAATGAAGAGTCAAAATCAAAATTAAGCTAAGGATTATAAAAGAAAGTCACATTTCCTGCACACGTGAGTTTGTGAACCAAACCAAACCCACTGCCAGTGAGTTGATTCTGACACTCATAGTGACCCTGTAGGACAGAGTAGAACTGTCCCATAGGGTTTCCAAGGCTGTAATCTTCACGGCAGCCAAACTGCAACATCTTTCTACCGTGGAATGACTGGTGGGTTCTAACCTCCAACCTCTGGGTTAGCAGCCGAGTACTTAACCACTGCGTCACCAGGGCTCCACTTGTGAACCAAGATTCATAAATTAAAATCATATTCACGTATAGATTTAACAAATTGTCTTTAAAAAATAAACGGGGACTTTCTTAGAAAATAAAAGACAGGTGGTCTCTGTACTATGAAGCTAAATCTTTAGGTGTCGTTTCAAAAGAAGAAAACATTATCCAACGCTACTCCCTTAAAAAAAACTTTTTTTAAAAAAAGCAGAAAGAGAGTCATTGTACTGCTGGCAGTCATTTTCCAAACATTTCACTGAAAAAAAAAAAAAAGTCCTTGAATCTAGTCATTCATTCATAGGCAAATATGGAAAAAATCTGGAATTAGCAATGAAGAGAGAAGTCACCAGAACAGGGGCTGGGGATGGAAAATGTTTTGTAATTTCATAGCTGTCGTGGCTTCTTTGGTGTAATGGGGTCATGAACACGCTGTGTTCTGTTGCCTGCTGTTAAGAGGAGCCTGGAGGAAACTCCAGACATAGACTCCGTTGACCTTTACGTATTTTATGGTGCAGCCATTACATGTTCTGACGTCTGGAACAGCCAGCTCACTTCAACTCCTCTGAAGGGCGCCTGGCGAGTCCCACACCTCTCTCGCCACCTCACGTGGAACCTTCCGCCATCAGAGGACTCCCACTGGGACGGGCTGTGTATACAGACTTAGAAGTATCCTTGCCAAGGAAGAGGGGGACAACAGCGACTCACTGTCTCGACACCTCAGAAGGGAGAAAAGGGCCTGGGCTGCAGGGGGGATTTATGTTGGACAGCAGGGAGCATTATCAGATCGTCTGGACCAAAGAACACTGGCGGTGTCCCCAAAGGAAATTGGGGACTTACCTAACCCTGGGGCGAATTAAGTCAGACTGCCCGGGGACACTTGCTCAGCTAATGCCTTGGCTCAGTACTGCATTTTTTCAAGCACCTTCCACTTTCAAAAACACCCACCGACGTGGATACACATCTCTGCTGGCATCTTTTCTCTGAGCCTTGTCTTGAAGAATGTACTGCTACCCTATGAGGTAGGAGAAGTCCCTAACAGTTAAGTGCTCCAGCACTAACCAAAAGTTGGCTGTTCCAACCCACCCGGAGGTGCCTTGGAAGACAGGCCTGGAGATCTGCTTCTGAATGGCCACACCCTTGAAAACCCTATGGAGCACAGTTCTACTCTGCACACAAGGGGTCTCCAGGAGTCAGAATCGACTCCAGAGCAGCTAACAACAACAATGAGAGAGGAGACTGAGGCTGGAAGATACGTAACTAGGGCAGAGAAAAGGGCAAAAAAGAGACAATGACAAACTCTACCTAGTCCCTGGGTTTCTTTTCAAATTTAGGAATATTTCTGAACTCATTAGCCCATGCCTTCTGACCTTGCCCATAGTAGGAATGGAGACCATCCCTGTCTCCTCATCTCCCCAGCTTCTTGTCTTCTAGGGAAGAAATAGGAATGAAGTCAGTTGTGTAAAGACTTACGCAGTGCTAACTTATCTAGAGCTACCTCTCATTCAAGCAATGAGAGTCTAATGATAATTGTTAACATTTTTCAGCACTTACCATGTGCCTAGGAGTAGCTGGATGAGGCAAATGATTAACGTGCTCAGGTGCTAACCAAAAGGTTGGGGGTTCAATTCCACTCAGAGTTGCCTCAGAAGAAAGGCCTGGCGATCTACTTCCAAAAAAGCAGCTGTTGAAAACTATATGGAGCACAATCCTACTCTGACCCACATGGAGTACCATTAATTAGAGCGGACTGATTGGCAACTGGTTTACTATGTGCCAAGCTCTTGATGGGGTCCGTGCTATTTAATTCTCCCAACAGCCCTATGAGGCAGGGATGGTTATTACTTCTACTTTTCAGAAAAGAAAGCCAAGATTTGGAGCAGCTAAGTAACTCGCCCAAGGCTGTCTGTTAAGAAGCAGGTTGGGATTTAAACCCAGATCCACCTGACTCCAGAGCCCACAGTCTTAACTCCTCCCCTCTACCATATCTCAGAGAGGATGCAAACAGATGCCTAACATATGTAAAGCTGGGGAGATAACTGGACTAGTGCACGAAAAGAGGGGAGGTAGGAACCTGTTTAAAAGTTGTAGATGGAATCTTTGGGGAAAGGCTGAAAATTCCATTTTTTAAATGGTGATGCTGTTCCTATGTCTGGCAAATACGGACATGGTGGTCGTGGCTGCAAAAAGCTTAAGGAAAAGGGGAGTTGGAATAAATAAATTAGAAGGTTGGGACTGCACCAACAACTTCCTCTAGATAAAGGAGGATACTGTCCCAGCCCATCTCCAGTTCTAGGCCCTCTAACTCCTGGACCTTCTGCTGAACCTTACCCCCTAGCCTGTCCAGCTCATCTAACTCCAGCCCTAACCAGCGGCTTCCAGGGCAACAGCAGGGTGGGACAGAGCCCTAGATGACAACTTCAAGGGAAGCTGCCAAGGTTACCCTGTCCTGGAGGCCAATGGAAGGAGGGATACAGAGAGGAGGGGAACCAAGCTATTATCAGTGGAAAGTGGGCTCTCTCTCTGTCCATCTGTGGGCACCTGACCAGTCTTGCTCCCAGCACCTCCCTGAAGGGTCTGAAGAGATTGAGAGGGGTTCAGCAACTCTCCAGGGGACAGACATTTAGGTGAAAGATTGGGCGAGGATAACCAGGTGCCCAGGAGGCAGACCTGGCTTAAAACTGGGGCTGGCTGCTCCAACTGTCCCTTTCTGCATGTGGCGCTTGCCTATTTAGCCAAAGAAAGCTACTCAGAAGATGCCCAGGGAGCAAGGGGTAGGCAGGATGAACGTACTCTCAGAGGCAGTCAGTACAGTAGAAAAAGCAATGAATCAGGCATCAGAAAAGCAAAATCCGCTCCCCAGCACTTACTGGTAGTGGGACCTTAGGTAATCACCCTGCGTGATCCTCAGTTTTCTCCTTTTAACAGTACCTTGTCCTCAGCAACCCCTAGTTAGGGTGCTTTGCCTGTTCTCCTTCATATCAGGTGTTCTGCCCCTGTGTGATGATAATTTAACTTCGTCCTTTTCAGAGTCCTCTTACTCAAGCAATCTCACTAGAGCCCCACAACCACCCTGTGAGGAACGCAAGGCAGGTATTAATACACAGCTCCAGTTAACTGGCATCCCTGGGTGGTATAAATGGTTAAGCACTCAGCTGCTAATGGAAAGGTTGAAGGTTCAAGTCCACTCAGAGTTTCCTTGGAAAGAAGCTCTGGCAGTCTTCCTCTGAAAAACCAGCCATTGAAAACCCTGTGGAGCACAGTTCTACTCTGACACACATGGGGTCACCATGAGTTGGAATTAACTTGACAACAACTGGTTTGATTCCAGTTAACTATTGCTGTGTAATAAACTACACCAAAACTTAATGACTTAAAACAACCACTATTTTATTATATGGGTCATGATTTTGTGGGTTGGAAGTGGAGATGGGCTTGGCAGGGCGATTCTTCGGTTCCACATGGCTTTTCTGAGGTCGTTTAGGTACTCAGTGATGGGCTGCTCTGGAGGGTTTGTGTTGGACCGAGCTGTGTTGGCTTCACCCACATGCCTGACCCCTTGGTAGGGATGGCTGGAAGGCTGGGCTCACCTGGGACTGTTGGCCAGAGTGCTCACTCCAGCATGGCAATCTCAGGGTAATCAGACTTCTTACACAGAGGCCCAGGGCTCCCAGAGAGTGTTCCGAAAGATCCGGGAGGAAGCTGCAATCTTTCCTGTTACCAGGCCTTGAAAGTTCCAGAATATCACTTCTATTGGTCAGCAAGCCACTAAGGCCCACTCAGATCTTAAAAGGGGTAGCAAACAATTTATGGTCATCTTTAATCTACCATATATACTCACTTGGTGGAAGGAAAAACTGAGGCCCAAAGCAGCAACTGATTGCTTCGAGGTGATATAGTCATTAGATAATGTATTAGTTTCTTACTGCTGCTGTAACAAATTACCACAAGCTTAGTGGCTTTAAACAACACAAATTTATTCTCTTTCATTTCTGAAGGTCAGAAGTCTAAATTGTGTCTTCTAGGCTAAAAACTAGGTGTCTGCGGAGTCGCATTTCTTCTGGAGGCTCTAGGAGGAAATATGTTTGCTTGCCTTTTCCAGCTCCTAGAGGTCGCCTGCCTTCCTTGGCTTGTGGCCCCTTTCTCCATCTTCAAAGTGCATCACTCCAGCCTCTGCTTCTGTCGTTGCACCTTCTCTCCTTCCTTGACACTCTTGCCTTCCTTTTATAAGGACCTTTGTGATTACATTGGGCCCACAGGATAGTCTGGGATAATCTCCCCATCTCAAGATCCTTAACCACATCTGCAAAGTTCCTTCTGCCAAGTAAGGTAACATATTCACAACTTCTGGGGATTAGAATGTGGACATCTTTGGGGGCTGTTATTTGGTTTACCACAGATACCGAGCCAGAACTAAAACACAGGGCTCTGGCTCCCAGCTCACAAGGGGCTTTCCATGGCAGCATGGGAGGAGAGGGCTGTATCAGTTATTTATTGCCTCAAAAATGCTGCTTACCTGACCACCCCCAAAAGCTCAGGGGTGCAATACTGTGAGCATTTATTTTACACACAAATCTACAGGTTGCTAGGTGGCTCTTCTGAACTTCCCTGGGCTTGCTCACATGTCTGTGGGTCAGCAGGCTTTGGCTAGGGCAATTGACGCAACTCAGCTCCTCTCATGTCTTATCCTCCAATAGGCTAGCCCAGGCTTATTTTCATGGCAAAGACAAAGGTGAAAGAACCCAAGCAGAAACGTTCAAGCATTTTTTTTTTTGGCACAGTGGTTAAAAGCTACAGTGAGCTGTGGCTGCTAACCAAAAGATAGACAGTTCAAATCTACCAGCTGCTCCTTAGAAACCCTATGGGGGAGTTTTACTCTGTCCTATAGGGTCACTATGAGTCAGAATCCACTCGACAGCAATGGGTTTAACATGTTAGGTTAAAGTTTACAGAACAAATTAATTTCTCATTCAAAAATGTATACACAAATTGTTTTGTGACATTGATTGCAATCCTTGCAATGTGTTAGAACTCTCCCCCTTTTCCTTTCCACCCCAGGTTCCCTGTGTCCATTCATCCAGTTTTCCTGTTCCTTCCTGCCTTCTCATCTTTACTTTTGGGCAGGTGTTGCCCTTTTGGTCTCATATACTTGATTGAACTAAGAAGTACATTCCTCACGTGTGTTATTATTTGTTTTATAGGCCTGTCTAATCTTTGGCTGAAAGATGGACTTTAGGAGTGGCTTCAGCTCTGAGTTAGCAGGGTGTCCAAAGGCCATACTCTCAGGGGTTCCTCCAGTCTCTGTCAGACCAGTAAGTCTGGACTTCTTTTTGTGAATTTGAATTTTGTTCTATATTTTTCTCCCACTCTGTCCAGAACCCCCTATTGTGATCCCAGTCAGTGGTGGTAGTCAGGCACCATCTAGTTCTTCTGGGTTTAGGCTGGTGGAGGCTGTGGTTCATGTGGTGCAAGCACTTTTTTCAAGCCTTGGCTTGCCTCACATCTACTAACACCCCATTGTTAAAGGAAAGTCATTTGGTCAGGGCCAGAGTCAGGGTAAGAAGGCACTATAAGATTTCATGGCAAAGGGTGTAGATACAGGGAGGGGTGAAGAATTGGGACTCTACCTTTATTTTCCTCTTTGTCTCAGGGCCCCTGTGTATTGTCTATTTCAGTTCCAGGTGCCAGCAAATACTGAGTTCAGCAATGAGCATTTGTTATGGTTTCATAAGGGTCATAGACCTGTGGCACTTTGTATTTTCCAAAGGTGGCCACACCTATATATTCATTCCGTCTCATACGCTCTTCTTACATTGTGACTGATACACCTCCCACTGAGGCAGGGTTTAAGTTCTCTCCGCTTTGAATATGGAGCACAGCAGAAGTAATATACGTGACTTCCAAGGGCTAGGTCATTTGAAAGGATTCAGCTTCTGCCTGGCATTCTCTTTCTCTCAACAGACTCGCCTTTGGAACCCAGCCACATGGAGCCTGGGCCACATGGAGAAGTCCACTTGAAGAGGAACTGAGGCCTTCCACCAATAGCTAGCCATGTGGATAAGCCAACTGGTAAGTGGACCACCCACCTCAATCAAGCCTTCAGATACTGCAGCCCTGGCTGACGTTTTGCTTTTAACCTTATAAGAGAGCCCAAGTCAGAACTACCCAGCCAAGCCACTCCCAGATTTCTGACCCATAGAAACAGTAAGAGATAATGAATGATTGTTGTTTTAAATCACTAAGATTTGAGGTGATTTGTTATGCAGTATTTGCTAATACAGACCCGAATTTCCTGGGTGGTACAAATGGTTAATACGCTTGCCTGCTAACAGAAAGATTGGCAGTTTGAGTCCACCCAGAGGCACCTCAAAAGAAAGACCTGGAGATCTACAACTGAAAAATCAGCCACTGAAAACCCTATGGAGCACAGTCTTACCGTGATACACATAGGGTTGCCATGAGTTGGAATCAACTCAATAGCAAGTGATTATGCATGAGATTTAGGACGGAATGAGAATAGACACAGTCTGTGACCACATGGAACCTACAGTCTCTAGGTGACCAAGCAGAAACTCATGGAATCAATAGCAATATGGCAAGTAATACAGTCAGGGTATACTAGGGCTGCTAAGAGGAAGGGTGGGTCAGAGATATGGTGACCATATTTTCCAAACTCAAAATTGGGACAGTTGATTGATTAATGGCGGTCCATTGTAGCTTGGGATTAGAACAAAATATTTGGAATCACCAAAATAGTCTAGGAGGTATGATCATTTTGTACAAAAATTATTCCGCCCAGTTGGAGTTTTGAGTGATCTGGAAGGGCTATCTGGAGTGACAGCTATTGTGATGGGGAAAAAATTATTATTGTATGAATGTTTCCAGCCTTTGCCCTCTCCCCTTCCTAGGGAAGAGGATATTGGCTTTGCCCAGTCAGCCTCTTGCCCTCCCATCTCTCCAGGGAGCATCTTGCCTTACCAGACTGGGTATTTTGGATTTTTGTGTTACAGAATCCGGAGGAAAAGGGAAAGAAAGAGAAGGAGAAGGGATGTGTGGCCAGGGTTGGAAGAGGAATTTGGCAGGTAGGAATTTTGGGAAGGAGAGCTGCAGGATAATATTTGGTATGTAGATAAATAAATAGCAGAGGAAAGAAGATGATTTTGAGAATATTGCTCTGGTCTACCTTATGCTTTTCGTAATAGTTGAGAATGTGTACAAATAACTTGAGTTACTTTGAAATATTTTTTGATTGCCAGACTGAGTTTATCTGATGGCACACCACTTTGAGACTGGACCATGTTGATGACGGCTCTATAAGCATTTTGTTATGATTTCATACGAACAGGGTGTGGTAAGTTGTTCTTTGCATATGAGACAGTTTGATCAGGAACTGTGAGAGGAAGAAGCTTAGAAACCAAGGAATTGTTCATTTTTTCCAGGCTTGGAAGTCAGCATGACTTATGACCTTGAGAATTTGGTCTGTTCCAGCCTCAGCTTTGTCCAGATGTGTGAGCAGAGCTCAAAGGCTCAGGGCATTTAGATGCCTCATCTGTTTATGATATCACTGACCATTCTGGTTATGGCCCTTGGAGCAGTTCTGGGAGTGGAGTGGCTTGACAGAAGCTTGACCATCTATCTCTCAAAGCAGAGGGAGATGGAAGTGGAGGGAGAAGTAGGAGATTTGATGGGTTTGTTAATGAACCGAGAGCTGAGACATGGCTCCCCAAGGAGTAAAGACCTATAGGAAAAAGATCTGTAGACCAAGAGGTTTATGAAAAGAGCTGCCTCAGTTTCTAGGAAATTCCCAAGGGGTTGTGAGTTCTCCAAGGGCAGGAGCTGGCTCTTATTCATGTTTCTTCCTCAGACTTAACACCATGTACAATGAGTTTGGCCAAACTGCCCAGTCTAGGGGCACAAGACTGCCCTCACTTTCAGACACCAGCCACAAGTTCAGGGGTCCCTAGGACCATTCTCACTTCAGATCAGCTGGCTACAAATTCAGGGATTCCCACAACCACCCTCAGTTTTAATAACTCACTAGAATGACTCTCAGAACTCGGGTAAGTGTTAGGCTTATGATTATAGTTTTATTATAGCAAAATGATATGAATTAGAACCAGCCAAATTGGAACCAGAAGCACAGGTAAAGTCTGAGAGAGTTCCAACTGCAAAACTTTCGTTGTTCTCAAGGACAGTTACCCTCCCAATATTTATGTGTAGCAGTACGCATGGAGTATTGCCAACCCAGGAAGCTTACCCAAGCTTCAGTGTCCAGTTTTTACCGGGGTTTCATTATATAGGAATTATTGATTGAATCATTGCCCAAGTGGTTGAACTCAATCTCCAACCTCCTCTCCTCCCTGGAGGTTGGACTAATGTCACCTGGCTTAAAGCCCCAACCCTCTAATCACATGGTCGGTCTTTCTATTGTGACCAGCCCCTACCCTGAGTCATCTAGTTAGCATAAACTATCAAGTATGTCTGAGGGGCCCACCATGAATAAAAAAGACTCCTATCACTCGGGAAATTCCAAGGGTTTAGTGGCTGCCTCAAGATCCCTGGGTGGCACAAACAGTTTGCAATTGATAATAACCTAATGGATGGCAGTTCAAACCACCCAGAAACACCATGGAAGAGAGCCCTGGTGATCTGCTTCTGTGAAGATTACAGCCAAGAAAATCCTATGGAGCAGTTCTACTCTGTAGCACGTGGGGTCGCCATGAGTCGGAATCAACTGGTTGGCAATGGGTTTGGGGTTTGTTTGTTTTAGAGTTTACCCCAAGGCAAGACTTTCTCTCTGGGCTAGGCTAAATTCCTTACTACACACCATGCCTGACAAGTTGTAATTGCTCTAAATGTTAGAGGGAAGGAGGGAAAAAGGAAGGAACGGAGGGAGGAAGGAAGGAAGGACATCCCCTTAAAATTAATTGACTATCTAATGAAGACATAACATTGTTCTGGCTGAAGTCTAATTTCTCCTAGAGGCAGAGTTGGTGTAGGGGACTCTGATTTCATTCTTAAGGCTCTAGAATTCTGGAACTCAAGTTTTCTTGTCTCTACTGATCCAGTCATGCCTCCTCTCTCTCAGGTGAACTGCTGATAGAATATTAGGAAACACATTTGGAATCACATAGACCTGGGTTTAAATCCCCACTCACCATTTAAGCAATGGAACCTCAAGTGAGTTACTTAAACTCTTTAGATAAGCATCAATCTCTTGTAAAACCGTTAGGGATCTGCGCTGGACTGCAATGAGGATTAAATGAAATCAATGTGTAAAAACCCCTAACACAGCACCTAGCACAAGGAGACCAGGGGATACTCACCCTTTCCTTTCCCTCTAGTGGATAAACTCATCCTTGCTCACTGTGTGCAGATCTGACTGTTCGTTAAACTTTGATCTCTCCAAGCTGCCCTCTTACTTCTTCTTCCTTATCTCTGGCCATTTCCTCCTGACTTTTCCTAGGTTTGGTTACTGCTCCCTGGTGTTCTCTATTTTCCCCTGTAGCACTTCTCTCTCTAGCTCCAGCTTAGCCATCTTGGTAGGACTTTGGCTTGTGCCCCAGAATGAGGGGCCAGCAAAGAGCCCAGGGATGAGCTATAAAGGATAGGATTCTGCACCCAGTAGCTTCTGGAGGCTTAACATCTATCTCCTTCCAGCAGCTGCACATGCCTGTTATTTCAGAAAAACTAAAATTAAAAAAAAAAAAAATGCTAACCTGTACCACCTTCTGGCCCTGCCCCTCCAAGCCCTCTGGACCCCTGACCCCGCCCTGCCACTCCACTCCCAGACCTGCCCTGCCACCCCTGTTTGGGCCGGCCACAAACAAAAGACCCATCCCCACCCCTCCCCACTACTGGACCTGCCCTGCTGCACCATAGCCGAGTCACTGGCCCTGCCCACCTGAAGAAGGTGGTGAGAACTATTGTGCCCACCAGACAAGTAAGCAACAAAATATACCCAGCCTGCCAGAAATAACCAAATAAAACAAAAAAGCAGGACGAAACAAACAAACCTACAATCAATAAACAAACAAGATAACTCCTGAATGTCTCAGAGACAGCAGACAATATAAAAACATATTTAAAAAAACAGGATAGGATGGCTCCAATAAGTGACAAAAATAAAACACCAGATAACATTCCAGTAGAAGAAAAGGCACTGGAACTACCTGATAGGGAATTCCAAAGTCTAATATTCAAGTCTCTTCAAGAGATTAGGAAAAAAATCAAGGAAAACATTGACAAAACTGAGGAAAAATAGAAAAAATCATGGAAAATACAGATAAAATCAGTAAAACACAGATGAAGCAATGGAAGAATTCAGGAAAATAATACAAGAACAATATGTCAAAATAAATATTTAGAAATCATATAAAAATAGCAATTAGAAACCAAAAGATAAAAAATAAAATTCCAGAAATAGACAACACAATACAAAGTTCTAGGAACAAATTTGAAACAGTGGATGACAGGATCAGTGAAATTGAAGACAAATCCATGGATACCACTTGGTTTGAGGAAAAATCCCCAGAAAAGAATAAAGAAAACCTAAGAACTATGTAGGATACAATCAAGAGCAAAAATTTGCATGTGGTCAGAGTTCCAGAACAGGGGGAGAAAATGGAAAACACAGAGAGGATCATTGAAGAGCTGATGACAGAAAACTTCCTTAATATCATGAAAGATGAAAAGCTGACCAACCAAGAAGCTCAACAAACCCCATAAAGGATAGACCCCAAAAGAAAGTCACCAAAACATATCATAATCACACTCATCAAAACCAAAGACAAAGAAAGAATTCTGAGAGCAGCTCAAAAAAACAAAAAGTCACATACAAAGGGGAACCAATAAGACTAAGCTCTGATTGCTTGGCAGAAACCATGCAGGTAAGAAGCAATGGGAAGACATATATAAAACCTTGAAAGAAAAAAATTTCCAGCCAAGAATAATATATCCTGCATAACTCTTGCTCAAATATGATGGCAAAATTAGGACATTTCCAGATAAACAGAAATTAAGGGAATATGTAAAAACTAAACCAAACTTATAGGAATTATTAAAGGTAGTCCTTCGGTTAGAGAACCAGCAACATCAGACAACAACATGAATCTAGGACACAGGACAGCATCAGCCAGATACAGTCCCAGGTAATGAACTCTGAAGGATAAAACAAAACTAAAAGATTTACAATAGGGAACCAGAGATGTCAATCTGTAAATGACAACATCAGAACAATAAAAGGAGGAATAAATGGTGTAAGTATAGAACTTTTAAATGGAGAGGAAGTCAAGATGATGTAAAGTAATAAAAGACTGGTTCAAACTTAGGAAAACTGGGGTAAATTTCAAGATAACCACAAAGAAAGTTAACAAACCTACTCACCAAAATAAAGAAGAAAAACGTAAAGTCTCAGTAAACACAAAAACGAAAGAAACGAAAATAAATTCCACAAACAAAAGGAACTCTGCACAGAAGAATAAGAGGAACAAAGAAAACATTAGCACCACAAAAAAAAAGGCACTACAAAATGACAGCAATAAACTCACACCCATCAATAATCACACTGGACATAAATGGCTTAAATCCACTCATAAAGAGACAGTGACAGAATGGATAAAAAATCATGACCCATCAATATGCTATCTACAAGAGACACACCTTCGAAACAAAGACATAATATATTAAAAATCAAAGAATGGGGAAAAAAATATATCAAGCAAACCACAACCAAAAAAAAGCAGGAGTGGCAATACTAATCTCAGATAAAATAAACTTTAAGGCAAAATCCACCATAAAAGACAACGAAGGACATTATATAATGATTAAACCATGATGACATAGCCATAATAATATCTATGCACCCAATGACAGGGCTCCAAAATACATAAACTCTAACAGCACTGAAAAGAGAAATTGACAGTTGCACAATAATAAATAGTAGGAGACTTCAACACACCACGCTCAGTAAAGAACAAGACATCTAGAAAGAAACTCAACAAAAGTACAGACAATCTAAAGGCCACAATCAACCAATCTGACCTCATAGACATACACAGAACACTCCACCCAACAGTAGCGAGGTATATATTCTTTTCCAATTCACATGCAATGTTCTCCAGAATAGACCACATCTTAGGCCACAAGCAACCCCCAACAAAATCCAAAACACAGATAATACAAACATCTTCTCTATCACAATGCCATAAAATTGGAAATTAAAAACAGGAAGAGCAAGGAAAAAAAATCAAATACATGGAAAATGAATAACACTTTGCTTGAAAGCCACTGGGTAATAGAAGAAATCAAAGATGGTATCAAAAAATTCCTAGAATAAAATGAGAATGAAAATACATCATACCAAAAGCATTAGGGCACACCAAAGGCAGTGCTCAGAGGTCAATTTATAGCAATAGATGCACACATCAAAAAAGAAGAAAGGAAATAATAAAGATCAGAGCAGAAATAAATGAAATAGAGAATAGAAAAACAATAGAAAGAATTAACAAAACCAAAAGCTAGTTCTTTGAAAGGATCAACAAAATTGACAAACCATTGGCCAAACTGACAAAAGAAAAAACAGGAGAAGAAGCAAATAATTCAAATAAGAAAAGAAATGGGGACATTACAACAGACCCAACTGAAATAAAAAGGATCATAATAGAGTAATATGAAAAACTGTACTCCAACAAATTTGAAAACCTAGAGGAAATGGACACTTTTTTAGAAATGCAATATCTACCTGAACTAACACAAACTGAGGTAGAAAATCTGAACAGACACATAACAAGAGACGAGATTGAAAAGGTAATTTAAAAACAACAAAAAAACTTCTAACAAAAACAAGTCCTGGCCCATATGGCTTCACTGGAGAATTCTATCAAACATTCAGAGAACAGCTTGCATCAGTACTACTCAAACTATTTCAGAAAATAGAAAAGGAAGGGATACTTCTGAATTCATTCTATGAAGCCAGCATAACTCTTATACCAAAACCAGGCAAAGACATAAAAATAAAAGAAAATTACAGACCAATATCTGTCATGAATATAGATGCAAAAATTCTCAAAAAAATTCTAGCTGATAGAATTCAGCATCACATTAAAAAACATATATATACATATATATATGTATATATACATACACCACGACCAAGTGGGATTCATACCAGGTATGCAAGGATGATTCAACATTAGAAAATCAATCAACATAATCCACTGCATAAATAAAACAAAAGAATCACACGATCACCTCAATCAACACAGAAAAAGCATTCAGTAAAGTCCAGCACCCATTCCTGATAACAACTGTCAATAAAATAGGAATAGAAGGGAAATTCCTCAACATAATAAATGGCATCTATACAAAACCAACAGCCAACATCATTTTCAATGGAGTGAGGTTGAAAACATTCCTCTTGAGAACAGGAACAAGACAAGGATGCCCTTTATCACCACTCGCATTTAACATTGTGCTGGAAGTCCCAGCTACAGCAATAAAGTAAGAAAAAGAAATAAAGGGCATCCAAACTGGTAAAAAGAAGTAAAACTATCCTTATTCATGGATGATATGATACCATACATAGAGAATCCTAAAGATTCCACAAGAAAACTACTGGAACTAATAGAAAGTTTCAGCAGAGTAGCAGTTACAAGATAAACATACAAAATCAGTTGGATTCTTATACACCAATAAAGAGAACTACAAAAACGAAACCAGAAAGCAATACCGTTTATAATAGCCCCTAAAAAAATAAAATACTTAGGAATAAATCTAACCATGGACGTAAAAGACCTATGTAAATAAAACTACAGAACATTACTGCAAGAAACCAAAAGAGACCTACATAAATGCAAAAACATACCATGCTCATGGATAGGTAGACTTAACATTGTGAAAATGTCAATTCTACCCAAAGCAATCTACAAATGTAATGCAATTCTGATCCAAATACCGACAGTATTCTTTAACGACCTGGATTTAGAAAACCAAAAGGGTAGAACTCAAGGTCTTTGCACATTTCATTATAATACTTTAGGTACTAAATATTATAATATTTAGGTACTTTATCTTCTCAAGCCATCCTTTGAAATCTTCTGTTCAGCGTTTACTTCATCATTTCTTCATTTCCCTTTAGCAACTCTGTGATCAAGAGTAAGTTTCAGAGTCTCTTTTGACATCCATTTTGGTCTTTTCTTTCTTTCCTGCCTTTATAATGACCTCTTGCTTCCTTCATGTATGATATCCTTGATGCCATTCCACAACTCGTCTGACCTTTGGTCATTAGTGTCCACTGCGTCAAATCTATTCTTACGATGGTCTCTAAATTCAGGTGGGATGTGCTCAAGGTCATATTTTGGGTCTCGTGGACTTGGTGTAATTTTCTTCAGCTTCAACTTGAATTTGCATATGAGCAATCGATGATCTGTTCCACAGTTGGCCCCTGGCCTTGTTCAGACTGATGATATTGAGCTTCTACATTGTCTCTTTCCACAGATGTAGTCTATCTGATGTAGTCTATACTCCATTCCTGTGTATTCCATCTGGCAAGGTCCACGGGTATAAGCTGCAGTTTATGTTGTTGAAAAAAGGTATTCCTAATGAATAGGTCATTGGTCTTGCAAAATTCTATCATTCAATCTCCAGCAACATTTCTGTCACGAAGGCTATATTTTCCAACTACTGATCCTTCTTCTTTCTTTCCAACTTTATGCTGAATGAAAGAAGTCGATCACAAAAGGACAAACACTGTCATGAAAAGGTTTACACACAGAAAGAAGCAATCTTTGATGGTTATGAGAGAGGCGAGGGGTGGTGAGGGAAAAACACTAACGAGACAGTAGGTAAGTGGTAACTTTGGTGAAGGGTAAGAGAGTACTCAGTTCCAGGGAACTCAGTACAACTTGACCAAGGCAAAGTCATAGAACATCATACACACATCCAAACTCCCTGAGGGACCAAGTTACTGGGCTGAGGGCTGGGGACCATGATCTTGGGGGACGTCTAGCTCAATTGGTATAGCATATTTTATAAAGAAAGCATTCTACATCCTACTTTGGTGAGTAGCATCTGGGGTCTTAAAAGCTTGTGAGCAGCCATCGATACATCTATTGGTCACATCCTGTCTGGAGCAAAGGAGAATGAAGAAAACCAAAGACACAAGGGAAAGATTAGTCAAAAGGACTAATGGACCACATCTACCATAGCCTCCATCAGACTGAGTCCAGAACAACTAGATGGTGCCTGTCTACCAACACCAACTGCTCTGACAGGGATCACAATAGAGGGTCCTGGACAGAGCTGGAGAAAACAAGTAGAACAAAATTCTAACTCACAAAAAAAAGACCAGACTTACTGGTCTGACAGAGACTAGAGAAGCCCCAAGAGTATGGCCCCTGGATACCCTTTTAACTCAGTACTGAGTCACTCCTGAAGTTCACATTTCAGCCAAAGATTAGACAGGCCTATACAACAAACAATAAAACATGTAGTTCAACCACATATATGAGACTAAATGGGCATACCAGCCAAAAGCAAAGATGAGAAGGCAAGAAGGGACAGGAAATCTGGACGAATGGAAACAGGGAAACTGGGGTCGAGAAGGGGAGCATGTTGACGCATCAGGGGGTTGACAACCAGTGTCACAAAAACAATTTGTTTATTAATTGTTAAAGTTGAAATTCATTTGCTCTGTAAACTTTCACCTAAAGCATAATAAAAAAAAAGGTGAAAACAAGAAAATTTATAGAAAAAAAATGGATGTTCCTACCTTCCCTGGCTTTCCAGGGCTCTGCCTCAGTCCTGGGAGAGCCCCCACTCCTCTTCCAGCCTTCTAGCTCATCCCCTACACCCCACCCTGACAGCTTCTTGGCCTCCATTCCCTGGCCTCTGGCCTCCATGCCTCTTCCTGGAGCAGAGGATGAACTCTGGAGACAGTGAGCTGCAGACAGGGTAGAAGCCTTGGCTTCTACAGGCGTGATCACTCCTGTCTCCCTCACCCCCTAAGGGTGGGAGGATCACAAGGCTGACCCAGCCTCAATCTGGGCATTTAGACTAAGTTCAGAAGATCTGGTTTCTGCCCTTAAATTGCTATGGGATACACCCACCAGCAGGGGTGGGTCAATGCCTGGTCTGGGTCAAAAGTGCAGGGTGGAGGAGAATGACACGCGGCCAGGGCTAGAGCAGGGGTCAGCCTGTCCTGATGATAACTGTAACACTCTGTCAAGCAGAAACCCAGAGAGCCCAGGCAAGTGATCTGAGGTCAAATGTTGAAGAAAGGGCTCTAGCGTAGGATCCTTGGACCATGTCTCTCCCAGTGCAAAGGAAGATCAACACACTGGTAGTGAAGTCTTCTTCATGAAGGAGACACAACCCTGGGGAGGTGGTGAGACTAGGGCCTGCTTTCTGTCCACCATGGGGCACCAGTGCACCACAAGGAAGGCCCAGCAGGGGCCGCCAGCGTGGCTCTGTCCAGGCTGTGGAGCAGTGGCTTGGGGAGACTCTGCTCTAAGATGCCCTGGAAAGCCCCTGTAACATTCCAGAACGCAGAGGACAGCGAACTCCTGTTTGGCCCAAGGCACTGGGGACTGGCATGCAGCCCAGGCGTTTCCTCCCCTCTCAGCCCCTCCTTCCTCTGTTCCCTTTCTGCATCCTGGGGCCAAAGGTTCGGCTGGAGCTTCTCGCTGTCTTCTCTGCAGAGGGCCTGTGCTGGAATTGGGGAGCAGGGCAAGGGCAGGGGTAAGCCAGGAGAACTTTCCACCTTGTTTAGTGTTGCTCCAAATTCAGCCATCTCTAAAATATGGGCTGAGTTCCCCAGCCCTGTGCCAAACACCGCCCAGAATATGGAGATGAGGAAGGGCCTGGTCTCTGCCCTGAAAAGCTATCTATTTAGAAGGAGAGAGGAAACTGGGCTTATGGAAGGGTCCTTGACAACCCCACTGGCAGGGTACATGCAGGAGATCAGAGGAGGAGATATCACCAAGGGTTCTAATCATGGTTCCTCATAGGCTGTGTGAGGGTGGGCCCATGTCTGCTTGTTCCCATCATACCCCAGTGCCTAGCACAGTGCCTGGCCCATTGGAGGAGAGCAATACACATTTTTTAAAAACTTTTTGTGTACCTATGTTCCGAATATGAAGTGCCCTCTATTTTTAAAAATCGTTTTATTGTGGTAAATATATATATAATGAAACATTTGTCAATTCAACAAATTTTACATGTACAATTCAGTGACATCGGTTAAGTTCATTGTATTGTGCAGACATCACCACTACCAGTTTCCAAGTTATTCCACCACCATCAACAGAAACTCAGTGCTCCCTAAACTAACACCCCCCTTTCCCTCCTCCCTCCCACCTTGGTAACCACTAATAAGCTTTGGTCTACTAATAAACCGCTAATATACATTTGCCTATTTTACGTAAGTGGGATTATAAAATATTAGTCCTTTTGTGACTGACTTATTTCACTCAGCGTATTTTCAAGATTCATGCATGCTGTGGTGTGTATCCACACTTCATTTCTCTTTATGGCTGAGTAATATTCCACTGTATATGCATATACTACATTTTGTTCATCCACTCCTCTGCCGATTTCATTTAGGCTGTTTCTACCTTTCGGCTATTGAGAACAGTGCAGCAATGAACATTGGTATATCAGCACACTGTTGTTGAACGAATGAGGGAATGGGGTGAGGCGGTCCAAGAAGGCTTCCTGGAGGAAAGGGAATCTGGACAGGGCCTTAGAGGATGGGTGGTATTTGACCAGGCCAAGAAGAAGAGGAGTTTATCCTAGGCAGCTGGGAGCCCTGTGAAGAAAGTCAGGAAAGGGGACTATCCACAGAAGGGCTATCAGGACAAAGGCAGAGAAAATGCTCCCTGTTACTCTCAGGACAGAGTTCCTAGGTGGTGCAAATGGTTAATGTGCTCAGCTGCTAACCAAAAGGTTGGCAGTTTGAGTCCACCCAAAAGCGCCTCGGAAGAAAGGCCTGGAGATCTACTTCTGAAAAACCAGCCATTGAAAACTCTATGGAAGACAGTTCGACTCTGACACACACGGGGATGCCATGAGTTGGAATAGACTTGACAGTAACTGGCGAATGGTACTCTGGGAATAAAGCCTAGGCCCCTAGCATGACGTGCAGGATGCTTCTAATCTGGCCCTGCAGGCCACTTTAGTACTATGTCCTACCACAACTCCCTGGTCCTCTTCCCTCCAGTAGACTCAACTATTTATTTGCAATCCCTGGAACAAGCCTCTTGCTTTCTCTGCTCCAGGCCTGTAAACATTCTTAGGCCCTCTGCCAGGAGCCCTCTGCCTCCACCTCTCCCTGTCACTCCCACTTGTGATATCAGTGATGTTTTCCTCTGAGAGTCTCCTCTGCCCCAGTCTGGGTCAGGCATCCCTCCAAGTGCAGCCACACAACCTCCTGCTCGCCCAGAGCTCTGCGCACACTTAGTACTTTGAATTGTTATTCCTCATCTGTCTCCCCAACCAGACTGTCATGTGCAAGGCTGGCCAGGTTTGCCCAGAGACTGCCAACCACAAATCAGAGGTGACTGACCACGATTTCAGCAACGTGGGCTCCAATGTCAGAGGCAGCCAGCCTCAAAGGGGGCCAAAGCACAGCGGTCAGAACAAAGATCACATAGTCCAAAACAACCTTGACCTCAGTGCACATAAATCTTCATTTTCATCTCTCAGTGGAAGAGCTGGGCTGAAGTGGGCATGGCTTCCAAAGCTTTTCTGTAAAGCTTTAGAGATTTCTGATTGCACTTGGCAAGCATCCTCTGTGGGTGTGGATTTCCCATTAGCCTGTAAGCTCCTTGAAGCTGGGCATCAAGCATAATTCATTTTAGAATCACCAGTTAAACAGCACACCAGGCACACGATACGCTTCATAAATAATTGTTTACTTATTTGGTTAATTAATTAGTAATCAATCAGACTTACTTAGAGAAGGTGTCATCATAATTTCCAGCCTCTGCCCTAACCTTGAGTGAGTTGCAAAAGGTGCCTAGAGGGTGTGCCAAGAGTATTACACACTAGAAGTGGGAAGTAAGAAAGCTACTAAAGTAATTGGGAAGAATGTTTAGTTCCCAGCTAAACATCATATGTTGGAGACGAAAAAGGCCTTAGAGAGGGCCCAAGCCCTCGCTTTGTAAGACAGGAAACTGAGACTACAAAATGGAAATTATTTGTCCAAGGTCACAAGACATCTCTTGTTGTTGTTATTAGCTGCCGTTGAGTAGGTCCCAACTCATGGTCCCCCATGTGTTACAGAGCAGAACTGCTCCGTATGGTTTTCTTGGCTGTAATCTTTACAGAAGCAGTTTGCCAGAACTTTCTTCTGCAGAACAGCCGAGTGGATTTGAACCGCCAACTTTCGATTAGCTGCTGATTGCAAACCACTTGCCCCATGCAGGCTCCTAATTTTGTCTTGTCCAACTCTGAAATTACTCATTTGTAAAAGACAGATAATAGCAACTGCACAGAGAACTGGTATGCGAACTGTAAATGAGGTGACGTCACAGAGTGCCTAGCGCTGTGCCTGGTACAGCTGGCCCTCAGAAAATGTCAGTTCCATCCCCCTTCCTCCCAGTTCTTCTTGGGAGTTGTTCTTGCTACTCTGTTCTTTCCTGGTTCTTAGAAGATCATAGAATCTACTGAGAAGGACCTCTGAGAGGCCCTGCTTCCCTGCATTTATTCAGGGTCTATCCCTCCCCGGGAGATGGGAGATTCTACCTTCAAGCTTCTGAGGAAGGAATTTCACCGTAACCCATGCCAGTGGGTAAAATTTGTCAGGGCTTACCTTCTTCCTCAAGCCTAACCCAACATTTTCTATGTAATTTAGGGATGAGGCCATTTTCTCTATTTCATACTCCAGGAGGGTGCAAAAGCCTTCTTTTGCTTTTTTGTCCCCCTATCTTTTTCTGGAGTCCCTGGGTGGTACAAACAGTTAAGTTATGCGCTGAGCTGCTAACTGAAAAGTTGGAGGTTCGAGTCCACCCAGAGGCTCCTCAGAAGAAAGCCCTAACAATCAACTTCCGAAAAATCAACCACCGAAAACCCTAGGGAGCACAGTTCTGCTCTGACTGACACACGTGGGGTCGCCATGAGTCAGAATTGACTCAACGGCAACTGGGTATCTTTTTCCAGTTTGTGTTTATTTTTCCCCCCATATCCTGGTTTATCCTCCTTTTCTCCTCCTCCAGGGCTTTAGTAATTACCTCCAGAAGACGGTGCTCTCTAAGGGAGCTGTCCCAAAAGCAAAGGGCAGAGTCCTGAGGGTGAGCGCCTGGTCAGCCAGTGTGCTGGGGCGGGAGTCCAGCTCTCCAGCGCTTGCCTCTGTCCTGCCACCCCACTCTGTTGTCTTTAGATGGTAGTTTCTTGATGTCTCCCCTACACAGCCACCTAACAGGGACCCAGACATCTCAGCCGTGCTCTGGTGCCTGCCTCTGGTGGAGCTCTTACCTCTCCCCACCACACTGCAGTTCTTGGCGCCTGCAGAGGTCTTGGGCAGACTGGAAACCAAACAGCTCAAGTAGTCTGCAGGCTTGGTCCCCGCTGGCTCCTTGGCCCCACTGCCTGCACTGGAGAGAAGTGGTACAAGGGGAGGTAGTGGGAGTTGAGGCCACGTTCCTGGCTTCTCTCACCAAATGCCAAGACCCTTAGGGCACTCATTCCATAGGAGAGGTGCTACTAGCTCTCCTTACCCCAGCCCTTCTCCCTGGGCAGGGCACTGCTCTCTCTCGGCCAGACGAATTTGTGGCTGGCAAACTGCCTGGAAAACAACCCCGGTGCCGAGGCACCACTGGATAGGCTAAAGGAATTCAGTTTAATCCCAAAACTCCCAGCATGGCTGAGTCTCATAAATCAGGAGGGATATTTTTGTTTTAAGAGCAGCCTGCCCTTTCTTTGTGTGGCCTGGGTCCCTCTTCCCTTTGCCCTTCAAGCTCCCCTCTCCCCTTCCCAGAGGTGGGGAAGGATTCTGACAAGTGATGGGGAGAGAGCCAGGATGGGGGGCAGGCAGGCAGGGTGGGAAGGAAAGTTGTGGGTTTATTTAGCATGAACCGTCTCCCTGCCTGGCTGCCTGGTCGTGTCCCTCGACCTTCAGTCGGACTAGAAGGCCTCATGGATATTCCAGTCCTGGCCAGCCTGGGGAAAGGCAACAAGACCTTGAATTCAGGAGCACATTCAAACTTTTCCAAAGCACTTGCACTTCTGTTAATTTATTGTATCCCCCTAACTGCCCTGGACAGGCCTTAAGGTGAGAGACAGGCCTCTGTGGTGAGAGGTCAGCCCCATCTGAGTTTGACTCCCACTCAGCACATTGGCTGACCAGGTGCTAACCCTCAGAACTCATTTGGGACAGCTTCCTTAGAGAGTATGTCTTCTCTTTATCCAGAGAGAGGCCTTCTGGAAACTTCCACACACTGACAGTACACTGAGGAGCTTGAAAGAATGGACTCTGGTTCAAATTCTGACTTTGGCCCTTACAGGCTATGGGACTGTGTGCAAGTTACTTAGCCTTTCTGTGTCTCAGTTTCCTTATCTGTAAAACAGTGGTAATACTAGTACGTACCTCACAGGGCTGTCAGAATTAAGTGGGTTAATATTTATAAAGTGCTCAGAGCAGTGCTGGGTACACAGTTAATGCCATGTTAGTGTTTGTTAAATAAATTGGTACCAGTTCCAAAATACGGATCACACAAGTCACAGCCTTCTCTCAGGAGCGGACAGCTTCATGGGATCCCTGAATCTCCTCTTCTCTGGTCTCTTCATTTGCTTATTGAATATGTATTGATCACTTACCATGTGCCTCTGTGTTAGGCCTTGGGTTTGCTGTATGTTTGCACAAAACAAAATGGCCCCTCTGGTCGTGGAATGTACAGTAAATGCACAAATAAATGCATAATTTCATATTGTGCTATGTACAATAAAAGAATCAAAGAATAGGATGCTGCATAAGAGAATAATAGGGCAAATCTACTTTTGACTTGGGGCTAGAGAAGACCAGTACAAGGAAATGACATTGGAGCCTAAACCTAAAGGATGAGAAAGAGCAGCCATGGACATCGGGGGTGGAAGAGTATCCCAGGGAACAGCATACGTGAAGGCACTTAGCAGGAACAGGAGGAAGGCCGCTGTGGCTAGGGACCAGTGGATGAGGAGCTGTAAGAGAAGAGGCTGGAGAGTTAGGTAGGGCCAGATTTAGGATGTAGAGTCTTCTTCCAAGCAGAGAATGAAGTGTGAAAGGGTTTTAAGAAGCAAAGTGGCATGATCCCGTTTTGGTCTCAAAAGACCTCTCTGGCTGTTGTGTGGAGAGTTGTTTGGTGGTGGATGAGTGAATGTAGGGTGGAGTAAGGAGAGGTCTGCAGTGATGAAGGTGTGAGAGAGAGGATGGTGCTTTGGGTTGGAGAAGTGGCTGTGATGATGGGAGAGAAGAGGTCAAGCTGAGGTGTGTTTTGGACGTAGGAGGCAACATGTAGGAAAGCTTTTAGGACCTCAGCAGGTGGCAAGCTTAGTGTGACTCAAGTTGCTGGTGATGGGTAGATGTGGGGGAATGGATCTGAGGGTGCTATCATGGATAACTCCCCACGTTGCTGACTGGAACAACTGGGTAAGTGAAGATGGAGAAATAATGGGAAGAGGGGAGGTGTTTCCTTCCTTCGGCATTCCATAACCCTCTCTTTTGAGCGTGCTCCATTTTGCTTATAATGAACACCTGGAGTGCTGCTTTTAGAATAAGATAGAAGACTCCCCAAAATAGGTCCTCTTACACAGATCAGAGAATGACTGTTGCCTCTCATGGATTAAATTGTGTATCCCCAAACTATGTGTTGGAATCCTAACCCCTATACCTGTGAATGTAATCTAATCTAATGTGATATAATCATCTGTCATAATGCAATCTAATGTAATACAATCGATCAGTCAGTTGAGGTCATACCAATTTAGGGTGGATCCTAAACTTAATCACTTCTGAGTTACATAAGGAGCAGAATAGACACAGAGGCATGCATACATGGGGGGAAGACAGATGCCATGGGAGGCTCCCTAAAGACCAAGGAATGCCTGGGGCTACCAACAAGGAAGCAATCAACAATGCCAAGAGCCTGATTTGGACTTTCAGCCCCCAGAACTGTGAGAAAATAAATTTCTTTCTTAAAACCAATGACTTGTGATATTTGTGTTACAGCAGCACTAGCTAACTAAGATACTGCCCCGCTATCCTAAATTCTACGCTTCTGTCCCAGAGCATTCATGATCTGGGTCCAGATTAATCCTGGCTCCACCACTTACTAGCTATCAGATCTTGAGTAAAGTATGTAAATATCTTTGTGCCTCAGTTTCTTCTTCTGCAAAATGGGGATAACAGGGTGGTGCCTACTCCATGAGGTTATTTTGAAGATGGCATGATGCCGTGCTGAGCACACTGTAAACATTATTCATACAACTAAAGGGTGAATGCTCATTTTCACCAGCCCCGTGAGTCACCAAGCTTCCCATCTCCTAAAACCCTAAAAGCTTTCCTCTACATGCCGCTTCTAAGCCCTGCCTCCACCACTCTGTACTTATGCAGTTAGATTTTTAAGCCCAAGTTCAGGGCCTGATATTTTCCCCTGTTAAGTCTCATTTTGTTAGATGCAGCCCCTGGCGCCAGTCTGTCAGATTCTTTTTTTTATTTTGATGAGAAGGAGGTTGCATGATACATGCTAAGTTCATTTTTGTGGTCACAGGAGCACACGTGGGTGGTGCTCTCGCCATCCTCGTGCCTCCTGGTAAGTGGTCCCTAGCCGTGGGAGGTAGAGGCAGGGCTGGTTTGGGGCTGAGATAAGCCAGGGACACAGCCAGACACTGCCTTGGCTGACGCTGATCCAGCCACAACCATCCTGGTTCCCTTCTCCCACGTCAAGCCCTGGCTTTGAGGTGTGAGATGTGGGGCCAGAGGGACTTGTTTAACATCACTTAGTTCAAGGTATAGGGTACAGGCTGTAGCTCAGCCATCTGTCCACAATGTCCTGTCAGTTTATGATCTTACTTCTTTCCAAACCACTCTGTCACATTCCCCAACCTCAGTCCAGGAAGAATGTGGGCTTGTCCTGTGGGCCAGAGGGCGGGGGCTTCTGAGCTCCATTTGGTCCTCTTTCCTGTCCACTCCCACCAAGTGTGTGCTCAGGTGCCTCTCAGGGCTTGGCACCCCTGCCACACACACCACACGCACACATAATGGTTCTGTGCTGGACAGAACCCCTTCACACCGACTGCGGGGCTTGTTCTCTGCTCCTTCCACTGCCCCTCCTCTGAACCTTCCCACAGGCCCTACCTCACCTTAGAACAATCTCCTCACGGTGAAGAGGGTGGCTTTGATGTTCATGCTAACCTGCATGTATAAATGGGCTTTCTTCTTATGGGATCACTCTTCCCTAGCTTCCTGAGGGCAGGTGCCTTCCCCATCAGACTGAGGGCCTCCTGAGGGCACGTTCTGTGTGTCCTATGAGTTCCTCTCCTTCTCCCCCAGCTCTCCAAGCCCCTCCTGGGCTCTGTTCACAGAGGGAGCTAAACCTGAAGGTGATCCGGCACTTAGCAATGGCCTGCCAGGAGAGCCAAACCTAGAAGCCCTGTGAAGCAACAGCCCATTGATTCCCTGTCCTCTCAGACTCCAGGAGAGTGGGGAGTGGAGGCCACATACGATGCCAGGCATGTGTGGCTTCCCTTCGGCCAGGCACACAATGCGCCTTTGGTCCGATGGAGGACTTCACTGGACTCCCTGAGCCGATGGGCGTGTATCCAGGGCCCCCACCAGTCTCCCTCTCCCATTAATGTACTCCTTGTTCACTTCGTATGCTGCAAGATATTTTTCCAGGTGGTAGTTTTTAGGGAGAGTTGAATTTCCCTAACAAGCAGGCTTACAAATAACTAGGAGGACAGGGAGAGAGGAAAAGGCAGCTCCTGCTAGATTCTAACCTTGGCAACCACCAATTAACCATCACTGGAACAACGTGCCCCGACCAGAGAACTGGAGGGGAAACAATCTAGAAAGGTACCCTTTTCCTCTAGTTTCCCATTCTTCAAATCGCCCTTGGTTAATTGTCTCTACCAACCTGCTATTCTGGCTTGGAGAGAGCTGGGGATGAGGCATAGAGGCTAGAGAAGAAGAAGACTATAAACCCTTTATATATATCTTTTTAGAACACTTTCATCTCCATCAGCCCAGCATTGATTGTGTATTATTATTATATACCTATTCACTCAACAGACTTTTAGTGTCAGCTATGTGTCAGGCCTTATACTAGGTTCTAAGGGGAACTTGGCTCTTAACCAAAAGGCTGGCAGTTTGAATCCTCCAGTCGCTCCTTGGAAACCCTATGGGGCAGTTCTACTTTGTCCTATAGAGTCACTATGAATTGGAATCAACTCGAACGGCAACGGTTTTGGTTTTGGTTCTTAAGAACAATGTGGTAGCAAATTAGAATGGGAGGAGATAAAAGCCTGGGTGGGGAGGCAGCATAAACAAAAGACGAGGATTTATGGAGGAAAAAAGGATAATGGGAACCCAAGGAGGAAAGCGCCACTCCTGTGGTAGACAATACTGAGGGCTTCACAAAGGAGGTAACAGGTGATCTGGCTTTCTCCTGATGGTGGAGTAAAGGAGGAGATGTAAGGGAGAAGGTTTATCATTTTGTCTATCCCAACTCTCCTCACAACTGATGCTCATCCGTAGAAGGTAACCAGCATGGTGAAAGGCCCAGAAACCAGTGTATTGGGAAAAGATGACAGAACTTCGGAGTTTGATCTGGAGAAGAGATTTGAGGACAAAGAATATCCTCATCATTATTATATGAAGGACTGATGAATATAAAGACAGAGTAGATGCTCTGTGTGATTCCAGTGGGGAGAACCAGGGACAGTGAATGGAAGGAAAATATTCGAGTTCAGCAGAGAAAGACAACGTGTGAGGTATTGCAGACAAATCAACCAGGGGTGGTTTTGCTCTCCAGAGGACACTGGGAAGTGTCAGAAGACATTTTTTAGTTGTCACCACTACAAGAGGACTGATACTGGCATAGAGCATACTGGCATAGACGCTGCTACACAGCCTACAATGCACAGGACAGCACTACCCGCCAACAAGGAATTATCTGGTCCAAAATGTCAGCAGTGCCAAGTTGAGAAACCCTAATGTAATGGAAAGAGCACAGGTTTGGGGTTCTGATCCCAAATCCCAGCAATGCTGCCTTACTAGCCTTGAGACCATAGGTAAGTTACTCAAACTCTCTCATTGTCAGTGTCCTCATCTGAGAAATGAGGACAACAGACCTCACTTTGCAGGATCAGAGTGACGTTCAGTGAGAATTTTCTGTACACTGCTGTAAAAATGGCATGGTGGTGTCAGAGGTCCTCTAACTTCACAAGGGGGAGAGATTCATTATCAGCATCAGCAGCCCAAGGCTGATTGCTATGAGGCGGAGGTCAGACATACCTCCTCTCTCCAACCTTTTTAACACTGCTAACACCAGCTGTCCATCCCATAGCACTCTCTACTTCTCTGCTGGATTCAATAATTTGTTGCTATGGCCACACAGAACTCACAGACCATACTCACAGTTATGGGGTTTATTAGGGAAGTAAGTGGCTACAATTCAGAATCAGAAATGACTCAGGATTCAGTTCTTCAACCAGGATAGCTTCTTCTCAGTCATGCCTGCAGGCAGGCCTCTCTCTGGCCTCTCAGCATCTTGGCCTTGCCTCTGCCCTGTTTGGACAAGTGTTACAAAGTTCCTAGCTCTATGGGTCAGCAAGCCACACTGCAGCTGTCTCGAGCTGGTCTCCTGGTTCCTGCCATCTCGCACTGCTATTGCTCTTGGTACTGCTGCACCTCCGTCTCTCGCTGTCTTCCACGTTGCAGCTCTCTCTTTCTGTCTCCTGGGTAGAGGAGGTTCTCAGCACAGGGATCCAGGTCCAAAGGACACACTCTGCTCCCATCTCTTCTTCTTGGTGGCAGTGAGGCCCACTCTTTCTGCCTCTGGGATGGCTCGTTTTAAGCTTAGCAGGATGGCAAAACTGACCAAGCTCCTCATTAGGGTTCCACATACCTTATTTGCACGGTTCCACCTCCACAAGAGTGCAATGCACCTTATTTGCATTATTAGCAAGCTGTCCAATCCCTTTGGTGGGCCACAAGCACCTTATTTGCATACTCCCACCCAATCATTTGGTGGTAATTACAAGACTATGGCAAGAAAGGCCATATTAAAGCAATTCATCTCACCACAAGTGCCCAGCAAAGTGCCTGATGGAGGCAAGGTGCCCAATTGTACCCGCTATTATAATAGGAGCAAGATTTGTTTCCTAAAAGGAAGCTGTCTGATATCAGAGGACTACCCAAAAACGGATCAGAACGCCAGAGAGGTTAGGAGATGTAATGAGTCTTCTGTCCCTGGGAATGCTCAACCCCTTGTAGGGATGTTGTAGAGGGTTTTCTGGAATAGGTGGGAAATTCGGCTACATGATGTGAGTGTCAGTCACTTGGTCCTTCCATTCTGGTATTTCTTTGGAGGGGGATTTTGACACCTGCATTGAAGTCCAGCATCCTCAGTAATTGGAGGAACTGAACTAGAAATCAAAGAAGCAATTGAAAGAGCACTGCTGAAAGTGGTACCAGGGCCTCACTCCCTGCACCTTAAACAATGATCCAACTCACCCCACTTTCTGCGTTCTGGCCTTTAATAAATGAGTCCCCAAGAAGAAATGCAGAGAATACAGAGACCAGAGGCCTCAGATAAGTAAATCATTACTGAAGAGGAACACAGTGGGATGCCTCACACTACGTGACTTTAGAACCTGTTATACTGCCACGGTAGTCAAAACAGCCCAGTCCTGGTACAAGAACAGATACATAGACCAGTAGAACATAATTGGGAATCCAGACGTAAATTCATCCACCTATGAGCAGCTGATATTTGACAAAGGCTCAAAGTTTGTTAATTGGGGAAAGACAGTTTCTTTAACAAATGGTGCTGGCATAACTGGATATCCATCTGCAAAAAACTGAAACAAGACTCATACCTCACACCACGCAGAAAAACTAAATTAAAATGGGTCAAAGACCTAGATATAAAATCTAAAATGATAAAGATCATGGAAGAAAAAATAGGAACAATACTAGGAGCCCTAATACATGGCATAAACAGAATACAAACCATCACTAACAATGCACAAATATCAGAAGAGAAACTAGGTAACAGGGGCTCCTAAAAATCAAACACTTATCCTCATCAAAAGACTTCACCAAAAGCGTAAAAAGACAGACTAGAAAATATTTTTTGACTACGAAAATTCCGATCAAGGCCTTATCTCTAAAATCTACAAGATACTGCAAAACCTCAACAACAAAAAGACAAACAACCTAACTGAAAAATGAGCAAAGGATATGAACAGGCACTTCACGGAAAAAGACATTCAGGCGGCTAACAGATACATGAGGAAATGCTCATAATCATTAGCCATTAGAGAAATGCAAATCAAAACTACAGTGAGATACCATCTTACCCCTACAAGGCTAGGAATAAATAAAAAAAATACTACTAATAATAAATGTTGGAGAGGTTGCGGAGAGACTGGAACACTTATACACTGTTGGTGGGAATGTAAAATGGTACAACCACTTTGGAAATCAATTTGGCGCTTCCTTAAAAAACTAGAAATAGAAGTACCATATGATCCAGCAATCCCACTCCTTGGAATATATCCTAGAGAAATAAGAGCCGTCACGCAAATAGATATAAATGCATACCCACGTTCATCGCAGCAGTGTTCACAATAGAAAAAAAAGATGGAAACAACCAGGTGCCAGTCAAAGGACAAATGGATAAACAAATTATGGTATATTCACACAATGGAATACTATGCAACAATAAAGAATAATGATGAATCTGTGAAACACCTCACAATATGGATGAATCCAGAAGGCTTTATGCTGAGTGAAATTAGTCAGTCACAAAAGGACAATTATTGTATAAGACCACTATTATAAGAACTCAAGAAAAGGTTTAAACACAGAAGAAAACATTCTTTGATGGTTAGGAGGGTGGGGAGGGAGAGAGAGGGGTACTCTCTAACTAGATAGTAAACAAGAATTATCTTAGGTGAAGGGAAGGACAACACACACTATGGTGGAAGTCAGCACAACTGGACTAAACCAAAAGCTAAGAAGTTTCCTGAATACAACCAAACACTTCAAGGGACAGAGTAGCAGGGGCTGGGGGCTGGGGTCCATGGCTTCAGGGGACATCTAAGTCAACTGGCATAACAAAGTTTATTAAGAAAATGTTCTGCATCCCCCTTTGGTGAGTGGCATCTGGGGTCTTAAAACTAGTGAGTGGTCATCTAAGATGCATCAATTGGTCCCAACCCACCTGGAGTAAAGGAGGATGAAGAACACCAAAACACAAGGAAAATATTAGCCCAAGAGACAAAAGGGCCACATAAACCAGAGACTCCATCAGCCTCAGACCAGAAGAACTAGATGGTGCCTGGCTACCACCAATGACCGCTCTGACAGGGAGCACAACAGAGAGTCCCTGACGCAGCAGGAGAGAAGTGGGGTGCAGAACTCAGATTCTAGTAAAAAGATCAGACTTAGTGGTCTGACTGAGACTAGAGGGACCCCAGAAGACACGGCCCCCAGACTCTGTTAGCCTAAAACTAAAACCATTCCCGAAGCCGCCTCTTCAGACAAAGACTAGACTGGACTATGGGACATAAAATGATACTTGTGAAGAGTGTGCTTCTTAGCTCAAATAGATACATGAGACCAAGCGGACAGCTCCTGTCCGGAGGTGAGATGAGAAGGCAGAAATGGACAGGAGGTGGTTGAACGGACTCGGGAAATCTAGGGTGGAAAGGAGGAAAGTGCTGTCGCAAAATAGGCAGAGCAACTAGGGTCACATGACAATGTATGTAAAATTTTTTGTATGAGAAACTAACTTGAACTGTAAACTTTCACTTAAGGCACAAAAAAAAAGGAATACAGAGAGCGGAAGAGGGCCCAGGAAGAAAGAGGCAGTCGGAGCACTCTGGAGAGAGAAGGCCAAGGGGAGCCTGGGAAGCCCTGTGACAAGAGGGATGTTGAGTGGGATGCTGGCCCGCTGTGCTCTGCCTCCTCACAGACCAGCAGAGGAAATGAGCGTCACTGGGAATGAGACGAAGGTAAGATGGAGACAGGACTTGCATCTGAGGAAAGCCAACATGGACACAGGTCCTGCGGGAAGGCGTGTGATTCTACTTGCAGAGGCAAAAATTAGTGGTCAGAGCGTCCATCCTGAAGAGTACAGGTGCTGGGCTCAGAGTTCCAGGACTGCTCTTGAGGGTAAGGTGACAAATCAAAGCTGCTATGGAACAGCATTAATACTGCAATGTAAGGTGCTTGAAAATCTCTAAAGGAAAAGGGACAAGCCCCTGTGGGGGGTGCGTCAGAATCTCCAGGGGGCATTTCTCAGAGGATAAACATCCCACACTGACACCGGGTTGAGAATTCCCGATCTGAAATGATGTTAAAGAATAACTACGTGTGAATGTTAATAAAAAAAAGGTTAGACTGAAAAGTCTTTGTATGTGAAGAAACTGAGATTCACAGAGGTGAAATGAAATACCCACGGTCATAGTTAGTAGTAGAACTGAGACTAAAACCTAGAGCTATGTTTATTAGAAATTAATTCTTTAAACTGTGTGGTTGGGAACTGTTATGGATTGAATTGCGTCCCCCCAAAATATGTGTTGTAAATC
Organism: Trichechus manatus latirostris; assembly: GCF_000243295.1. NCBI lineage: Eukaryota > Metazoa > Chordata > Mammalia > Sirenia > Trichechidae > Trichechus > Trichechus manatus. Next base: position 12,432,077 of record NW_004443971.1, read on the forward strand.
CTAATCCCTACACCTGTGGTTATAATCCCATTTGGGAATGGGTTTTGTTAAGTTAATGAGTCAATATTAGTGTTGGCTGCGTCTTGAGTCAATCTCTTTTGAGATATACTGTAAAAGGCGCAGATTAAGAGAGTAGGGGGGGGAAAGATAGATCTCCTGTCACATGAAGATCACCACCCTGATTTCAGACGTCTAGCCTCCTAACTGTGAGAAAAGAAATTTGTTTGTTAAGCCACCCACTTGTGGTGTTTCTGTCATGGCAGCACTAGATAATTAAGACAGGAACTAACCATTTGCGTTGGACTCACTTGTGCAGCTTCTTAAAGTGCAGATTTCTAGACTCCTTGCTGACCTAAGGAATCAGCATCTTTGGGAATGGGCTTCAGAAATCTGGATTTTTAACAAGCTAATCAAGTGATTCAAATGCACATTAAGCTTGGGAACCACTGGTTTAGATAGCGTTACTGATGACAGATGGCTCAACTTGGTGACCTCTGAAATGCCTTCAGGTCAAGAAAGCCAGGAGTCTAGGGGACAGTGGGTTGAAGACAATGGTGATGGAATAATCTGGAAAAGGATAGTGAGAAATAGCAGCACAACTTGAAGAACGTAATTGATGTCACTGAATTGTGCATGTAGAAATTTTTGAAATGGTGTATCTTTGGCTATGTATAAAAAAAAAAAAGGTCCTCCAAGGTCGAGAAGGGAGAGTGTTGACATGTCGTGGGGTTGTTAACCAATACATGTACCGACTGTTTAATGAGAAACTATTTGTTCTGTAAACCTTCATCTAAAGTACAATAAAAAAAATTAAAAAAAGAAATCCAGGAGTCTATGACATAGGTCTGGCAAAGGGTGGCTTAATCTCCTCCCCATCACACACCCCAGTGTGCCTGGGTACTATCTCAGGAACCTCCAGGAAGAGCCAAGTAAAGGGCTGCCACATACTCTAGGGCTGGAATCAGCATCCTCCATGCTAATTTTGCATAGCCTCTCTGTTGTTGTTAGCTACTGTCAAGGAGGCCCCCAATTCATGGAGATCCCATGCACAACTGTAAAAACGGCATGGGGGCAGTGTCTGACCTCCTCTAACTTCACAAGGGGGAAGGAGAATCAAGACCAACAGCCCAAGGCTGATTCCTATGAGGCGGAGATCAGACATGCCTCCCCTTTCCGCCAAAGCCAGAAAAGCAAAGCCGTTGCCATCGAGTCAATTCCGACCCATAGTGACCCCATAGGACAGAGTAGAAGTGCCCCATAGTTTCCAAGGAGTGCCTGGTGGATTCAAACTGCTGACCTTTTGGTTAGCAACCGTAGCTCTTAACCACTATGTCACCAGAGTTTCCCTCTCTCTGCCATCTTTACCAATTCAGACACGAACCATCCTTCCTACAGCACTCTCTACTGGGTTCGATAATTCACTGCAATGGCCACACAGAATCACAGTAAATACTCATGATTATGGGGTTTATCAGGGAAGTAGCAGTTACAAATGAGGCTCAGGAATCCTCAAGGATACAGTTCTTCCATCAGGACAGACTTTTTCCAGCTGTGCTCGCAGACACGCTTCTCCCTGATCCTTGGCCTCTGCCCAAAGGCACTCAGCTTTCTCTCTGTGTGTGCCAGGAAGCCCACTGCTCAGTCTCCTGCTGCCAGGTCTCTGCTGCCAGGTCTCTCCTGCCACTGCTTCTCATTGTCTTCAGGGTTACATCTCTCTTTCTCTGTCTCGGACTCCTGGTTCTAGGAGCTTCTCAGGGCAGGGATCTTGGGTCCAAAGACCTGCTGGCTCCTGGCTCTTCCTCCTTGGTGGTGGTGGGATCTTCTCCTTCCTGCCTCTGGGGTGCCTCTTTTCAAGCCCAGTGGGGTGGCAAAACTAACCAATCCCCTTGGTGGGCTACAATTACCCTATCTGCACCCATTGCCGTTGAGTTGATTCCGACTCGTAGCAACCCTACAGGACAGAGTAGAACTGCCCCATAGGGTTTCCAAGGAGCACCTGGTGGACTCGAATTGCTGACCTTTTGGTTAGCAGCCGTAGCCCTTAACCACTATGCCACCAGGGTTCTCTATCTGCACAGTCCTGCCCAGTCACCTCAGTGGGAGTTACAAGACCATGGGGAGAAAGGCCACACAAAAGCCATCCATCACACCACAACAGCAGAACAAAATGCTGCTTTATCAGCTGAGGATCAGGTTTTTGGAAGTAGATTGCCAGTTTCCAGGCCTTTCTTCCTAGTCCATCTTAGTCTGGAAGCTCTGCTGAAACCTGTTCAGCATCAGAGTAACAGCAAGACTCCACTGACAGATGGGATTTGGCGACACATGAGGTGCATTGGCTGGGAATCCAACCCAGGTTTCCCACATGGAAGGCAAGAATGTTACCTCTGAACCACCACTGCCCCACAGCCTTTCTGCTGTGCCTCAATCCCAGTGCTCCCACTGCAGCTTGGAAGAGCTTGAGGCTAAGAGGGAGACGGTGGGGAGGAAGAATAGCAATACTAATCAGATCTCAGGCAAGAGGCCAATGGATGTACCTAATTCAATGGTTTATTCAGGTAGCAAAGAAGGACAATAGAGTATTGTCCTGGGGGTGGAGGCTGTTTGGCTTGAGAGTGTCCCTGGGTCCAGCACAGCAGCCTTCTGCCCAGTGGCTGTCATTGCAAGGCTGTCAAGAGATTTGTCATCACTTGCCTATCTCAGCACTTCAATCACTGTCTCCTGTTGCAGTTAAACTTGACTGTTTCAGATGTTGCTTATGCTCTGCTGTGACCTCCCCTGTAGCCTGACCTGTTGTTCTGCAAAGACTATGGGTCTGCGCAGGAGGGCAATTTCACAGACTCAGGCAGTGTAAACTGCCTCTCCCTGCCCTACTCCCGACTATGCTTCCCACTGTTCATGCCCTGAGCTCCAGCTGAACTGGACAGTCTGCGATTCCCCAAGCACGCCTTGCACATTTCCACCCTGAGTCTTTCCTCTTGCCATTTCCTCTGCCTGGAAGACCGTCACCACTCATCTGAAAACATTCTACTTATTCTGTAAGACTCTGGCAGGCACTGCAAGTCGCTTACCCCATTATCCATTTCCCCTTCTTTCTCATTGACAGTCCATCGATTTTGCTTGGGAGGGGGAGATCAATGTGCCTTCCTAAAAATATTGAATTTCTTATTAAATTATCAGGCTCCTGAGGAGCCCTGGTGGTGCAGTGGTTAAGAGCTTGGCTGCTAACCAAAAGGTCGGCAGTTCAAATCCACCAGCCACTCCCTGGAAACCCCTATGGGGCAGTTCTACTGTGCCCATAGGGTTGCTATGAGTCAAAATCGACTCGACGGTAACAGGTTTGGTTTTTTTATTTTTTGGTCTTGTTGCTAAAGGTGATGATGTGACATAGTTTTGCCCAAAGAGGTAAAACTTTTTTTTTTTTTTACAAGAATGGAGGACACACAGCTGGCATGTGTCTTTTGCTTTTCCCCTTTTTGCCCTCTGGAAAGTCTATGTGATTCCTGGGGGTGGAGTAGCCAACTTGCAACCAAGAGGATGAAGTCCGCATGTTAAGGATATGGACCCTGAAGAGAGAAGGAGCCTAGATCCTTGGTGACATCCTTGAGAACTGCACCAGTCTACTGGCACACCTCCTGTTAGAAGAGAAAAATAAACCCCTATTTGTTTAAACCTCGGTAGTCAGTTTCTGTTACATGCAGCCAAATGCAGTCCTAAGTGATGCAAAGGCTTATCTCAAAAGCTGCTTCCTCCATTTCTAAAATGACTGGACAGAATCTTCCCTACCTCTGAGCTCACTTGGCCCTTTGCACCTCTCCCAGAGCAGTTGTCTTACTCCACCTAACATACCCACGTGTCATGGATTGAATTGTGTCCCCCAAAAATATCTGTCAACTTGGCTGGGTCATGATCCCCACTACTGTATATTGTGCACCATTTTGTAATCTGATGTGATTTCCTTATGTGTTGTAAACTCTATCACTATGATGAGGTTATACTGATGATGTCTACAAGATTGGATAGTGTCTTAAGCCAACTTCTTTTGAGATATAAAAGAAAGAAGCGAGCAGAGACACATGGGAACCTCATACCACCAAGAAAGCAGTGCCAGGAGCAGAGCGTGTCCTTTGGACCTGAGGTTCCTGTGCAAAGAAGCTCGCAGACCAAGGGAAGACTGATAACACGGATCTTCCTCCAGAGCCGACAGAAAGCTTTCCCTTGGAGCTGATGCCCTGAATTTGGACTTGTTAGCCTACCAGACTGTGAGAAAATAAACTTCCCTTTGTTAAAGCCATCCACTTGTGGTATTTCTGTTATGGCAGCACTAGATGACTAAGACACCATGTACTCATTATATATTTGTCTCAGCATCTTTAATGTGAGCACCTTGAGAGGGAAGGAATGAGACTTCCTCTCCCTGGTAACTCCTCACTGCAGCACCTGGCCTTAGGAGATGCTTGTATGGGTTATTTGCTTCCTCTCCTGTTTTTCTTTTGTCAGTTTGGCCAATGGTTTATCAATTTTGTTGATCTTTTCAAAGAACCAGCTTTTGGTCTTGTTAAC
>NW_004443971.1:12437552-12474472 GCF_000243295.1 Trichechus manatus latirostris
CAGCTGCTCGTGTGAGCTAATTTGATTATTGGCATCTTTGAAGCTCTAATATCCTGTCACCAGGTGGTTAGATCTATTACTAGGTACTAGGTACTAGTCCGCCCACTCCTTCTGTATGGATTCAGCTCGGGTGCCCAGGTAGATAGCCACCAAGTGTGTGGTGTAGGTTCTCACTTTACAGTCCTAGACAGGCATGGGTGATTGGTGTAGGCACAGTCATCTGGCTGCAGCAGGGGTATACACTCTGAACAAGGCAGGGGGCTGACGGCCACCCCTGAGTGTCCAGGAGGAAGGTGTGTCCTTGTTCCCTAGAGCGTGTAGGTGGGTGGGTTTTGCAGCCAGACTATGAGCACCCAATGCTGTTGACTGTAAGGACTGGGGGCACCTGTTCCTCTTGGGCCCCTATCGCAGGTGGCTAGGTGGCATGGGTGGAGCCACCAGTCCTCAGGCCCCTGATGTAGGGAGGTGAAGACCCTGCTTAACGGGCAGAGCAGTGTCAAATGTCACGAACCTGCCACTTCACAGCTGTAAGAGTTGAAGTTAGACGTCAGGTATATACCCTGTTGTACTGCGGTAATGAGGGCTTACGCTGTTGAAACGGGCCCACACAAGTCTGTGCAGTGGGAAAGACACTCAAAGTCTGTGGATCCTTTATTCAAGTACCTAGGCAAAGGAGCCGGCAGTTTATTTTTTCCCCATTTGTTAATTTGTTCACTTTCCAAGGCCAGGACAATGGCTCAGGGCATTTGGCAGATCCTACTTCCGGCCCAGGGGACTCGGCAATTACTGAAGCCGGTCTGGGACCCAGTGCAGAGCAGGGAGCAGGGAGGTAAATGGGAGAGAGGTTTTTCCCTAAGAGGGGTGTTTTTGATCTGCCCGATAGGCCAGATGCAAGTACTTATCTTTCTCCAATTGAGGGCTGCTTCTCGCTGGTTCTGGGTGGCCCAGTAGACTCTCTGCCACTGGATCTCTCCCAGTGTGGAAAACGCGCCTCCTGAGCACCACTTCTTGCCTGCCTCACCGCTCACCCATGAGCTGATCAGGTCTGAAGGGCTCAGGGTCTCACCAGGTCAGGTCCGGCAACTCCTTGCTGCTTCCAAACCGTCTCTCCCTCCTCCTGCCACTCAGTCCGGTTCCTCAACTTTGCCTTTGATGTTCAGGGCTCCTAGATTGTCAAATATAATTGGTTCACTTGTTTTTTCGGGTCTTTATTGTAAGAGGGTCCACTGGAAGCATCTGACTACTCCATCATCTTGGCCCCGCCTCTCCTTAGGAGTTGCTTGGTATAGATTGTTGAAGTGAATTCATCAGCACTGGCCTCTCTCCTCCAGATTTACCAGGGTTGGAGCGCCACTGAGGATTATTTTGTGATGATTATACATCAGTCCTCTCCACTAACTGCCCATACTCCTGAGTTTGTCCCTTATCCTTGGTCCAGCCCTACACTCCTCCAGGGCATTGAGACTTGCAGGAGAACTGCCCTATTGTCTTCTCCCAAGGAGCAGGAGAGAGCAGAGGTGACATGGCCTCCTGAGGGTCTTCTCCCTCTGCCCTCCCTAAGACTTCTGGATAAGGGGAAGGGCACATTCAGAGGCTTTCTTAGCACACTTTTTCTATTACAGACCCATGAAGCAGAGGAGGTCATCTGGTCCAGTCTCCGGCCTTCAAGCAGGACAGTTCTATAGCTTCCATAGACAGAGAACACTCAGACTATCTCTTTGACAAGACAGGGCAAATGCCAGGCTATAAGAGGGGTCTTGGAGTAAGACGTGTTGAGGCTGCTCTGAGGTTGGTGGCATGCTGTCTCATATCATCAGGGGGACGAGTCAGATGCTGGTCTAAGATTTAGGGTGTGTTTCCTTGAAGGTACTTCTGCTACTGCAGAATCAGGAGCTAGAACAGTGTCTACTTATTTGTCTCCCCTACGAATCTGTGAGATCTTTCAAGACAGGGCATGTCTTATTTGTATCTGTTTCCTAGCATTTGACAGGGTACCTGGCACATAAAAGGTGCTCAATAAATATTTGTTGAATTAAAGAAGGAAGGAAGAAGAGAGGGACAGAGGGAGGGAGCAAGGAAGGGAGGAATAAAGAAAGAAAAGGAGGGAAAAAAAGAATAAAACCAGTTATCGTGGAATTGATTCTGATTCATGGTGTGTCAAAGTAGAGAGCTGTGCTCCACACGGTTTTCAATGGCTGATTTTTTAGAAGTAGATCACCAGGCCTTTCTTTCACAGTGCCACCAGGTGGGTTTGGACCACCAAACTTTCAGTTAGCAGCTGACCTCAAACTGCTTGCACTACCCAGGGACCTTAAAGAATGAATGTTGTTGTGTGCCATCTAGGCGATTGCAACTCATAGAGACCCTGTATGACAAAGTAGAACTGTCCCATAGGGTTTTCTAGGCTATAATCTTTATGGAAGCAGATTGCCAGGCCTTTTCTCCTGTGAAGCCGCTGGTGAGTTCAAACTGCCAACCTTTTGGTTAGCAGCTAAGCGCTTAACCACTGCACCACCAGGGCTCCCAAAGAATGAGTAGACACCTTAAATAAAGTGTCAGGAAAATGAGTTGCTCACCAACATGCAAGGCCTGCCCTTCCCCAACCTAGCCCAACTGTCCTTTGTAGGACTTGTCTTAGAATTTTGCCCCTGTTCTCCCTTCGCCCTTCAGGCCCTGACTCCTATACTACCTCCTCTTTGGCCTATCCCTGACCTTTCACAGGTCCCGACAGATTTATCATTCTGTGTTCCAACAGCATGATAACTGGATGGAGAGTCTCTGCCCTTCCACCTTCACCACTAGATGGAGTCACTTGAGGGAAAAGATCAGAGCTTGTCAGTCTGACTGGGTGAAAGAGCCTCTAGGTCTCTCTGGTCAGAAGATCGCACACTAGGGCTGTGGAGATGAAGGCGGAGGTGAGACAGCTTCTTCCTAGGAAGAGGAAGGATGTGGGTGGGGTGGGATGGAGGATGGCTGCCTTTGAGGAGGGACATATAGCAGGCATGTACGACAAACGAGGCGCCCTCACACCAGCAGGAATGTGCCATCTGGACAGGCTTGCTTTTCATAAAGCAAACAAGACAGCTCTGGGCACCAGAGATCAGAATTGAACCCAGGATGAAAAATGTGCCTGCACTGGCTCACCAGGGACCCACGGCTCCAGCAGAAGGCGGACTTGGACCTTAGGGATCTCCTAGGGCAGTGGCTTCCATAGGGGATCCCTGGATCACTAGGGACCTCAAAGTTAATAATGGGGACCTGAGATAGTTTCAGTTTTTCCAAAGAACTAATGGAAATTTCATCCTACGGTAAGCCTGACAAGGCTAAACTAAAAGGTCATTTTTCTTTGCTTTTGGCTGGAATTATAGCAACACAATGTTCTCATAGGAAAGTAAACTATGATTTGATAAATGCGTTTTGTAGATAAAATCTTTCAAAATATGAGGCCCTTCTTCTTGGTGGTTGAAAAGTTGGGAACCACTGAGCCAGTCCAAATCTCTCATCTTATAGATGAGAAGACTGAGACCCCAAGAAGTCACACAGCTGGTTGGTGGCAGGCCCAGGGCTAGGACCAAGTCAAGTAATCCCAGTCAACTACTCTTTCTGCTATACCATGTGTCACTCTATTCTCTCTTGTCTTCATGACTTCTTCCCAAAGGAAGGCTCCTCGGGGTCTGCTAACCCAACACCTCCTGCTGAACTTCTACAGGAGCCTCATAACCCACATGTTCTCTGGGGTGTCCCACTGAACCCTAAAGCATGGCTACCCAGCCCTTGAGGCCAACAATATTATGTTCGTAGCTGCCAGGGGAGTGTGAACATGAAGCAAAGGGGGCATCCCAGAGGCCCCAGGGGGATACATCAGTTAGGTTCATGTTTAGTTATGAGTAACAGAAATCCTGACAAATAGTGGCTTAACTAAGAAAGTTATTTTCTTTCTTTTCTCCTTGCTTCCATGCAATAAGAAGTCTCGAGGTAGGTAGTACAGGACAAGTAAAACTACTCAAAGATATCATTAAGGAACCAGGCTCTTTCTACCTTCCTATTCCATATTCTTAGTGTGTGGCGTTTCTCCTCATGGTTGTGATATGACTCCAGGCATCAAAGATAATTTCTAGGTAAGAAAAAGGGGGGAAATAAAAAGGGGGGAGAGGAAAAATTCCACTCTTAGAGAGGCTTTCCCTTTTAATTCAGGAAGGGAAGGCCTCCCCGGAACTTCTGCTACTCTGATTGGCTAGAGTTAATTCCATGGACACTTCTAGCTGCAAGAGAAGCTAGGAATTTAAGCAGCTTTTTTCTAGCCTCTGTAACAGAGGAAGGTCATAGAGAAGGGAATTGGAATAGGGTAGCGTGTGCTAATATAGATATGCACAATCCTCCCTGCATTCTGACCTGTCCCCTCTCCTCTCACCTTCTTGTTAGAATGGAAGGTGGCTCTGTGAGGCAAATCTTTCCACTTGTGCTATGGAACCCATGCCCTACAATCTTCTCATCTCTAGTTCCTGTATCTTCAATCTTTTCTGCTCTCCTGGCTCTTATAATTCACTATTTATACATACTGAAGCCATTCCCATGTTAAAAAATCAAACAATTCTCGTTTATCCCACTCCCCATCTCCAGTTCCATCAGTTACCTCCCAGTCTCTCACCCTTCCTTCACAACAAAACTCTTAAACAAATTGTTTACACTCATGGTCACCATATTCTCACCTGCCCACCCACCTCTCAACCCACGTCAGGGTTGCTTCTGTCCTCATTGCTCCACTGAAACCATTCTTACGAATTATATACTACCACTATATCCAACGGACACTTTTCACTCCTATGTTTCTTGACCACTCCTTCCTTCTTAAAATTTTTCTCTTCCTTTGACTTCTATGATATAACACAGTTTTTCTGGTTTTTCTTCCATTTCTCTTGCTGCTGCTTCTAAGCTTTTCATTGGGGCTCCTGTCCATTCTTGATTGTTGAGGTTCCTTAGAATTCTGACTTTGGCTCTCTTTTCTTCTTTCTCTACATGTCCTCTCTGAATGCATGAAGCATTTTTACCTGCTTGGCACCCTTTCTTTTTGGAAACTTCTCATCTCCCAGTTATGTAGTTCTGGTATGGCTTCCAATCTCAGTAACTTGCTGGCTTGGCCACAAGGGTGGGCCAACCAGATCTGGTCATTTCACTGGTTACAATGATTATGGTCTAGGGGTGAGCAAGTGACTGGAGTAGGGCTAAAGTGCTTCTTTGGGATTTAAAAAATTTGAACCGAAAAAAAGAAGGCTTACCATCCGAGCTAGAATGATGTGTAGAAAATCCGTAGAAGAGAATGTGGACAACATACAGAGAAAGAGAGAGAACCAAGAGAGGGAGAAAGGGAAAGAGAGAGCTCTGGTGACCTTATCTGAGTCCAGGACCCAGTTGTGCCTAAAACCAAATCCACACTGGACAACCAAGTTTTATGAGAAAATAAATTCCCTTCTTTGTTAAGCTAGTCTGAGCTAACAACTCAAAGACTTATGAATAATACAGAAATTGGTTCAGGACTGTGGTATTAAAAATAATAGATCCTAACTTCTATTTCTGAGAAGATTGAGTAGATGTACTTTTCCTATTCCTCTTGCTAAGTATAATTTAAAATCTTGCACATTCAGAGTGGGGAAGCCCCTGAATTTACTGCCCAGAAATAATCTTTAAATCTTGAACCAAAACCATCCCATGAAACCATCGTTAAACTAAACAACCGTTTAGCTCAATCAATAAAGAATGTTTGCCTAGAGCATTGCACTCTTATAAAGCATTACCTATGTGAGTTCAAACTGACAACAGTAAATCTAAAGCACAGATGAGGTCTTTAAGGGACAGAAAGTCTAAATTAATGGTGATATAACAATATGAGCAGAGATAGTGAGAATGGTGGCACATTGTGAAGTATGTAACCAACGTCATTGAACTGCACATGTATGATTGGTTGTGTCTACTGCCAGCAAAAAAAAAAAAAAACAAACCTTGCACTTTTCATATAAAACAAACATGAAGATTCTGAAAGGTGAAGAGAAGAAGGCAGACTGGCTAAGGACCATGGGACCTGAGGAAAGACACGGTTGTTAGTTCTCTGGGTTTTCCTTTTGTCTTTCATATTCCAGGCTTGGAGCTTAAGAAACTGGCAATGCAAAGATGTCAATGGTAGCAGACGGGCAGTGGGGCCTCAACAAAGGCCTGGTTGAGACAAAGGACCAGGAAAGGGGCAGTGTAACAAAACAGAAAAACTTTAGACAATAACCCCTCTACTCAAGCCAAATGTCACAGAAAAACTATGGCCCTACTCCCATCCACCAGCAAAGATCAAGTGGCAAATACAAAATTCCAGCCTTGCAAGGCCGTGACAAGGCGCCTGAACATTACCACTGGGGTGGTGTCAGAGAAGGTCATGTAGGGAGCTAGGACTTTCACCATTACTCAGCAGTAATGAGGCCCCCCCCCCCAGTGCAGTGTCAGTGGAGATCAGATGGGGAGCCAGAACTACCTCTGCCCAGTAGTAACAAGGAGACCTTCCACCTCCTTGGGTTCAACAGAGGCCAAGGGGGGAATCTGGACTTTCACTTCTACCTGGCAGTAATGAGGCAGTACCTCCCTCTTCCCCTGCAAGAGTGGTGTCAAAGAAAGCCCAATAAAATGGAAGGCTTACATAAGCCTTAGAGTCTCATAACATGATGTGCTGGTTTTAATAAAAAATTGCTTGTCATATTAAGAACCAGGAAGATCTCAAACTAAATTAAAAAAGACAATAGATGCCAACACCAAGGTTACAGAGATGTTAGAATTATCTAACAAAGAGTTTAAAGCAGCCATGACAAAAACGCTTCAACAAGCAATTAAGAAGATGCTTGAAACAAATGAAAAAAGTAGACTGTCTCAGCAAAGAAATAGGTATAAAGAAGAAGCAAATCCTAAGTATGTATGCACCAAACAACAAGGCTGAAAAAATGTGTGAAGCAAAAATTGATAGAACTTGTCTTAGTTATCTAGTGCTGCTATAACAGAAATACCTCAAGTGGATGGCTTCAAAAAACAAAAGTTTATTCTCTCATAGTCTAGTAGGCTAGAAGTCCGAATTCAAGGCATCAACTTCAGGGGAAGACTTTCTTTCTGTTGGCTCTGGAGGAAGCTCCTTGTCATCCATCTTCCTCTTGTCTAGGAGCTTCTCAGTGTAGGACCTTGTATCCAAAGGACGCACTCTGCTCCTGGCACTACTTTCTTGGTGGTATGAGGTCCCCATGTCTCTTTGCCCACTTCTGTCTTTTATATCTCAAAAGAGATTGACTTAAAACACAAGCTAATCTTGTAGATTGAGTCCTGCCTCATTAACATAGCTGCCTCTAATCCTGCCTCATTAACATCATAGAGGCAGGATTTACAACACATAGGAAAATCACATCAGATGACAAAATGGTAAACAATCACAAAATACTGGGAATCATGGCCTAGCCAAGTTGACACACATTTTTTGGGGAACATGATTCAATCCACAACAGAACTTAAAGCAGAAATAGACAAACCCACAATTACCGTTAGAAACTTCAAACTCTTCTCTTAATAACTGATAGAAAAACTAGACAAAAAATCAGCAAGGATATAGAACTCAACAATGCCATCAACCGATAGGATCTAATCAGCATATATAGAACACTCTACCCAACAACAGCAGAATACACATTTTTTTCAAATGTTCATAGATCATATACCAAGATAAACCATCTCTTGGCTGTAAAACTAATTTAAAAGAATTTAAGTCATACAGCGTGTGCTCTTTGACTACAATGCAATCGAACTAGAAATCAACACCAGAAAGAGAACAAGAAAATTTCCAAACAGGTGGAAATTAAACAACACACTTCTAAATAATCCATACGTCAATGAGGAAGCCTTAAGAGAAACAAAAGATACAATGAACTAGTACAACGTGTAAAAATCTGTGGGACACACTAAAGCAATGCTGAGAAGGAAATATATAGCACTAAGTTTGTAGCACTATTTCTTTTTTGAAAATAGGAAAAGTCTCAAATCAAAATCCAAGCTCACGCCTCAAGAATCTAGAAAAAGAAAAGCAAAATAAACCCAATGCAAGCAAAGGAATAATAAAGTTGTCATCTAGTGCTGCTATAACAGAAATACCACAAGCGGATGGTTCTAAGAGAATTTTATTCTCTTACAGTCTAGGAGGCTAGAAGTCCAAATTCAGGGCATCAGCTCCAGAGGAAGGCTTTTCTCTGTCAGCTCTGGGGAAAGATCCTTGTCATCTATCTTCCCTTGGTTGAGGAGCTTCTCAGTGCAGGGACCCCAGGTCAAAAGGATGCCCATTCTTGGCTCTTCTTTCTTGATAGTATAATGAGGTCCCTTTGTCTCTGTGCTCACTTCTCTCTTTTATATCTCAAATGAGATTGACTCAAGACACAACCTAATCTCATAGATTGAGCCCTGCCTCTAATCCTGTCTCATTAACATCTTACAGGTAGGATTTACAACACATAGGAAAATCACATCAGGTGACAACATGGTGGACAATCACTCAATACTGGGAATCATGGCCTAGCCAAGTTGACACACATTTTTGGGGGACATGATTCAATTCATAACAAAGACAAGAGCAGAAATTAATGAAATCAACAAGAGAAAATCAATTGAGAAAATTATTGAAACAAAGAATTGGTGCTTTGAACAGATAAATAAAGTTGACAAATCTCTGGGAAACTGACAAAGGGAAAAAAAGAGAAGATACAAATTACCAAATCAGAAACAAAACAGGGGATATCACTACAGACACTACAGACAGAAAAGGATAATAAGGGAATACTACAAACAACTCTATACACATGAATTTGAAAATGGACTGCTTCCTTGGAAAACAAAGCTACCATTCACTCAATATGAAGTAGATAATTTGAATAGTCCTGTAACTGTTACGGAAATTGAATTTGTATTTTAAAAACTCATTTAAAACAATTTCCAAGCCCAGATGGTTTCACTAGAGAATTCTACCGAATGTTTAAAAAAGAACTAATACACATTCTACAAAATCTCTTCCAGAAAATAGAAGAAGGAACACTTTCCAATTCATTTTATGAAGATTATGCTACTAAATTCAGACAAGGACAATACCAAAAAAAAAGAAAGAAAAAAAAAACCAGACCAATATCCCTTATGAATATAGATGCAAAATCCTTAACAAAATATTAGCAAATAGGCTTCAGCAATATGTAAAAATAATTATACATCATGAACAAATGGAACTTATACCAGGGACGCAAAGCTAGTTCAATATTTAAAAATCTGTCAATACACCATATTAACGAACTGTTATGGATTGAATTGTGTCCCCCAAAAATATACGTTGTAAATCCTAACCCCTGTAATGGTTGTAATCCCATTTGGAAAAGAGTTTTCCTTGTTATGCTAATGAGACAGAATTAGTGTAGGGTATATCTTAAGTCAATCTCTTTTGAGATTGACTACTAAAACCAACCCATTGCTGTCGAGTCAATTCTGACTCATAGTGACCCTATAGGACAGAGTGGAACTGCCCCGTAGAGTTTCCAAGGTGGACTTGAACTACCGACCTTCTGGTTAGCAGTCAATATCTTAACTACTGTGCCATCAGGGTTCCATCTCATAGCCTTAGGGTTTAATTCTATTACCTGTCTCAGCTTTTGTGTTGCTGTGATGCCAGAAGCTATGCCACTGGTATTTCAAATACCAGCAGAGTCACCCATGGTGGACAGGCTTCAGCAGAGCTTCCAGACTAAGACAGACTAGAAAGAAGGACCTGGGGATCTACTTCTGAAAAAATTGGTCAGTGAAAACCTTATGAATAGCAGTGGAACATTGTCTGATTTAGTGCCAGAATATGAGCCCATCAGGTTGGAAGGCACTCAAAATCCGACTGGGGAAGAGCTGTCTCATCAAAGTAGAGTTGACCTTAATAAAGCGGACGGAGTAAATCTTTCAGGACCTTCATTTGCTGATGTGGCATGACTCAAAATGAGAAGAAACAGCCGCAAACATCCATTAATAATCAAAATATGGAATGTATGAAGTATGAATCTAAGAAAATTGGAAGTAATCAAAAATGAAATGGACCGCATAAAGATCAATATCCTAGGCATTAGTGAGTGAAATGGACTGGTATTGGCCATTTATATTAGGATAATCATATGGTATACTATGCCAGGAATGACAAATTGAAGAGGAACAGCAGCACATTCATCGTCAGAAAGAACATTTCAAGATATATCTGGAAGTACAATGCTGTCAGTGATAGGGTAATATCCATATGCCTACAAGGAAGCCAGTTAATGTGACTATTATTCAAATTCACACACCAACCACTAATGCCAAAGAAGAGGAAATTGAAGCATTTTACCAGCTTCTGCAGTCTGAATTGTATCAAACATGCAATCAAGATGCGTTGATAATTACTGGTGATTTGAATGCAAAAGTTGGAAACAAAGAAGGATCAGTAGTTGGAAAATATGGCCTTGGTGATAGAAACAATGCTGGAGATTGCATGATAGAATTTTGCAAGTCCAACGACTTCTTCATTGCAAATACCTTTTTTCAACAACATAAATGATAACTATACACGTGGACCTATTCAGATGGAATACACAGGAATCAAATCAACTACATCTGTGGGAAGAGCTAATGAAAAATCTCGATATCATCAGTCAGAACAAGGCCAGGGACTGACCACAGAATGGATCATCAATTGCTTCTCTGCAAGTTCAAGCTGAAGCTGAAGAATATTAGAACAAGTCCAAGAGAGCCAAAATACGACCTTAAATACATACCACCTGAATTTAGAGACCATCTCAAGAATAGATTTGATGCATTGAACACTAATGAACGAAGACCAGACAAGTTGTGGAATAACATCAAGGATATCATACATGAAGAAAGCAAAAAGTCATTAAAAAGACAGGAAAGAAAGAAAAGACCAAACTGGATGTCAAAAGATTCTGAAAGTTGGTCTTGTATGTACAGTAGCTAAAGTGAAAGGAAGAAATGACAAAGTAAAAGAGCTGAACAGAAAATTTCAAAGGGCAGCTCAAGAAGATAAAATAAAGTATTATAAGGAAATGTGCAAAAACCTGGCATTAGAAAACCAAAAGGGAAGAACATGCTCAGCGTTTCTCAAGCTGAAAGAACTGAATAAAAAAATTCAATCCTCGAGTATCAGTCTTGAAGTATTCTATGGGGAAGATATTGAACAATGCAGGAAACATCAAAAGAAGATGGAAGGAATACACAGAGTCAGTGTATCAAAAAGAATTGGTCAAAGTTCAATCATTTCAGGAGGTTGTGTATGATCAAGAACATATGGTACTGAAGGAGGAAGTCCAAGCTGCACTGAAGTGAAGGAAATGGTGAAGAACAAATCTCCAGGAATTGACAGAACACCAATTGAGATGTTTCAACAAACTGATGCAATGCTGGAGGTGCTCACTCATCTATGTCAAGAAATTTGGAAGATAGCTTCCTGGCCAACTGACTGGAAGAGATCCATATTTGTGCCCATTCCAAAAACGATCCAACAGAATGAGGAAATTAGCGAACAGTATCATTAATATCACACACAAGTAAAATTTTGCTGAAGGTCATTCAAAAGCTGCTGCAGCAATACATTGGCGTTGAACTGCCAGAAATTCAAGCCGGCTTCAGATGAGGACGTGGAACACAGGGTAACATTGCTGATGTTAGATGGATCCTGGCTGAAAGCAGAGACCAGAAAGATGTTTACCTGTATTTTATTGACTATGCAAAGGCATTTGACTGTGTGGATCATGACAGATTATGGATAACATTGCAAAGAATAGGAATCCCAGAACACTTAATTGTGCTCATGAGGAACCTGTACGTAGACCAAGAGGCAGTCATTTGAACAGAACAAGGGGATACTGCATGATTGAAAATCAGGAAATGTGTGTATCGGGGTTGCATCTTCTCACCGTGCTTAATCTGTATGTTGAGCAAATATGGACTGTAAGAAGAAGAACGAGGCATCAGGATTAGAAGACTCATTAACAACCTTCAATGTGCAGATGATACAACCTTGCTTACTGAAAGTGAAGAGGACTTGAAGCACTTACTGATGAAGATCAAAGACTACAGCCTTCAGTATGGATTGCACCTCAACATAAAGAAAACAAAAATCCTTGCAACTGGACCAGTAAGCAAAGTCATGATAAATGGAGAAAAGATTGAAGTTGTCAAGGATTTCATTTTATTTGGATCCACAATCAACACCCATGGAAGCAGTGATCAGGAAATCAAATGAAGTGTTGCATTGTGCAAAGTCTGCTGCAAAAGATCTCTTTAAAGTGTTCAAAAGCAAAGATGTCACTCTGAGGACTAAGGTGTGCCTAACCCAAACCATGGTCTTTTCAGTCACCTCATATGCATGGGAAAGCTGGACAATGAATAAGGAAGACTGAAGAATTGAAGCCTTTGCATTATGGTGTTGAAGAAGAATATTGAATATACCACGGACTGCCAGAAGATCAAACAATTTTGTCTTGGAAGAAGCATAGCCAGAATGCTCCTTAGAAGCAAGGATGGAGAGTCTTCTTCTCACATACTTTGAACATGTTATCAGGAGGTACAAGTCCCTGGAGAAGGACTATATGCTTGGTAAAGTAGAGAGTCAATGAAAAAGAGGTAGACCCTCAACGAGAGGATTGACACAAAAGCTGCAACAATGGGCTCAAGCATAACAATGATTGTGAGGATGGCCGGACCAGGCAGTGTTTCATTCTGTTGTACATAGGGTCGCTATGAGTCGGAACCGACTAACGGCACCTAAAAACAACTGCAAAAATCTTGTATCCTGCAACTTTGCTGAACTCACCTATTTGTTCTAGGAGTTCTTTTGTACATTCCTTGGGATTTTCTACACAGGGACAAATTTTTTTCTGGAAAACAGGGACAGCTTTATTCCTTGTTTTACAGATCTCTGTCTTTTATTTCTTTTTCCTGCCTAATTACATGGAAGTTCCAACTGTCAAAACTAAAGACTCTGTTAAGAGGATGAAAAGACAAGCTACAGAGTAGGAGACAATATTTGCAAACCACATAGGTAACAAAGGATTAGTATCTAAAATATACAAAGAAGTCTCAAAACTCAACATTAAAAAAAACAAAACAGAAAAACCAATTAGAAAATGGACGAAAGACAAGAAGAGACATTTCACTGAAGAGGATTTACAGATGACAAATCATCACATGAAAAAGGGCCATTAGGAAATTGCAATTAACAAATTAGCTGGGAGGGAATTGCAAATTAACCACGAGGAGTGACAACAAGAAGTGCTGACTAGGATCCAGAGAAACTGGATCACTCATAGGTTGCTGCTGGGAATGTAAAATGGTACAGCCACAATTTGGCAGTATCTTATAAAAAAATGAAATAAAAATAAAAACCTGACATGCAAGTAACTACCATGTCGTTGTTGTTCGGTACCGTCAAGTTGATTCTGACTCATAGGGACCCCATGTGACAGAGTAGAACTGCGCATAGGGTTTTCTAGGCTGTAATCTTTATGAGAATAGATCACCAGGTCTTTTTCCCTTAGAGTCACTGGGTTCAAACTGCCAACCTTTCAGTTAGCAGCCAAGTGCTTAACCATTGTACCACCAGGGCTCCTTGCAGCTACCATACAACCCAACAATTGCTCTTGGGACGTCCTTGCTCACTCCAGAGGAGTCAAGAGAAGAGAGAACTTGAGAATACGCCAGGTTACAATCAGGTCCTCTCTTTTGGCCACCATTGACTATTCCCTAGTGTCTCATTTGTAGGCTGGTCACATCTGACTGATGCTCCCTGCCTGCTGCTTCAGTGACATCCTTGCTAACACACAACCAAGCACTGGTCATGGTGTGTCGCAGCGGTGACAGTAATCGGGACGGCGAAGACAGTAACCAACTGTACAACTCTTACAGAGAAGTGGGGTCAGGAGGGTCACTCTGAGGAGTCGACCCCCACTTCAGTCCCAGGAGTTTATTTTATAGTCAATACAGCAATCAATAAGGCAATTAACAAAACAATGGGCTTGGAGTACCGGCAAGGAAGAAGGAATTCAGGTAAACAAGTCAATCAGTAAAGGGACAATAGGTTTGGGAAAACACATCCGGACAAGTCTCGACATGTTGGGGCCAGGTCTCAACATGCTGTGCAGCACAGAGGCCTCTGGGGGCTGCAGTTGTCAGTAGTGCAGCCATGTTTAAATGGCATATATCCCCACAATGGTGGTGCGTGTTTAAGGGAGGAGAATCTCAGTCTTCAGTGTGATACTTGGCTACAGTATACCCAAGGTTATAGCTCTGTGGACTGACACTTCTACTCTTTGTAAATCACGCCTCCTGTGCTATTGTGACTTATCTGAAGGACTTTCCAGTTTCAGCCACATGCTGGTCAGAATTAGCCTTTACCGCAGAGCTCTTTGAACAATAGGGTTGATCTCAGGTAACCATTCCAGGTTCTGCCTCCTTAAAGTTCCACCTAACTCTGTGCTCCACTATATTAGCTTAAAGTGTGTGTGTTGGAGGGAATCCGCAAATATGGCTTGAAAGGGAAAACAGATTTTGTGAGCTGAACATAGTTGCCCTCATGTTTTCTGTTAGTTCACTGCTGTTTCTGTTGGTTCATTGCTGTTTTCCAAGCTTCTGTTATGTGACTTTGCTGAGGCAGTCTTACGCAACTTTCTGGCGGGAGCCACCTTGTCCTTGACCACTATAAAACCTCTGCCCCCGAGGGATGGGAGGGGTTGGGGGGAATACTAAATAGACAATAGATAAGTGGTAACTTCGGTGAAGGGTAAGACAGTACACAATACTGGGGAAGCCAGCACCACTTGTACAAGGAAAGGTCATGGAAGCTCCATAGATACATTCAAACTCCCTGAGGGACCTAATTGCTGGGTGGAGGGCTGTGGGGACCATGGTCTCAGGGAACATCTAGCTCAATTGGCATAACACAGTTTATAAAGAAAATGTTCTACATTCTACCTTGGTGAGTAGCGTCTGGGGTCTTAAAGCCTGTGAGCAGCCATCTAAGATACTCCACTGGTCTCACCCCTTTGGGAGCAAGAGAGAATGAAGAAAACAAGATAGAAGGGAAAGATTAGTTCAAAGGACTAATAATGGGCCACAACTACCATGGCCTCCGCCAGACTGAGTCTAGTACAACTAGATGGTACCTGGCTACCGTCACTGACTGCTCTGACAGGGATCACAACCGACTGTCCCAGACAGAGCTGGAGAAAAATGTAGAACAAAATTCTAACTCACGAAAAAACACCAGACTTACTGGCCTGACAGAGACTGGAGAAACCCCTAGAGTATGGCCCCCAGACACCCTTTTAGCTCAGTAATGAAGTCACTCCCGAGGTCCACAATTCAGTCAAAGATTAGACAGCCCCATTAAAAAAACGAAACTAATAGGGCACAACAGCCCAGGGACAAGGACTAGAAGGCAGGAGGGGACAGGAAAGCTGGTCATAGGGAATCCAAGGTTGAGAAGGGACAGTGTTGACATGTCGTGAGGTTGTTAGCCATTGTCATAAAACAATATGTGTACTAACTGTTTAATGAGAAACTATTTGTTCTGTAAACCTTCATCTAAAGTACAATTAAAAAAAAAACAAAACACCTCTGCCCCCCTACTGCTGGTTACGGAGATCTGCCTTGGTCCTCCTGCAGCCAGGGACTACAGCCTAGGTAGGTAAATCTCCCTAATAATAAACTCCTTTGCCACCACACTGGAGTTGGCCTCTCTTAGGTCTCCAGCACCCTCCAGTTTTGGAGGCAAATTTAAAGTTACTGGTCCATGCCTGGACAATGGCTGAACACTGCCTACTTCCTGAGCTTCATCTCATACCATTCTCCTCTGTGAGTCTTAGCACTGCTGACACTGGACTTCTTTGTGTTTCTCAAAAGCATCAAACTCTTTCTCGCCTTTAGGCCTTCAGACATTCTCCTTTCTTTGCCTGAACATGTTCCTACTCTCTCTCACCTGCTGTTGTTGTTGTTAGTTGCTGTTGAGTCATTCTGACACCTGAAGATCCCATGTGTGCAGAGTAGAACTGCTCCATAGGGTTTTCAAGACAGTAACCTTTCAGAAGCAGATCGCCAGGCCTGTCTTCTGAGGCACCTCTGGGCGTTCAAACTGCCAATCTTTTGTCTAGTAGTCGAGCGCTTAACTGTTTAAGCCACCTAGGAATCTTCTCTCTCACCTTGGTAACTCTTATTCTTCTTTTAGGTCTCAGCTTAAATGTCACCTCCTCAGAGAGGTTTACCTGAATTTGACCTTTCCCTTCCAGAATACTCAAATATTTGTTAAAGGCTACAGTTTTCATTACTAAGTAAATTCTACCTGTCTTATTCGCTGCTTGGCATAGTACCAAAAATAGTGAATGAATGAAGGAAGGATGGCTTGGTTTGGTCCCCAATGACTCCTTCTCTTCTTTAAGTGATGAACTTTTACTCATCTTACAGGATTCACCCTCCTAGCACCCCCCCACCAAACTGGTTAAATTACCCTTTCTCTGTGTTCCCATAGCACAGCTTATTTCCCCAATCACAGATGTAATCTCATTATATCATGATTACATGATTACTTATCTGCCACTCCATCTAAGATTTGAGCTCCTTGAGTTCAAAGGCCTTATTTATTTATTCAAGAAATGTGTTTGGCATATAGCAGGCTCTCAATGATGTTGACTTTACGCATGAATAAATTCATGGAGAGAAGCGCACTGGGAACCCTAAAAGAGGGAAGTGGAGTGGAGGTGCAATTTTGGATTTAATTTACTGGCCTTAGCATGACATATATGAGTTCATTCTCTAACCTATTTGAGGAAGAGGATAGAGAATTCCATGTTTCTGTGCGTAAGTGTGTATTTGAATAGTAATGTCTAATTAGAAAAATACAAACCACTCCCTGATAGAGGAAAATGACCTCTGCTCTTGGAGCTTAATCCAGCAAGCCACAGAGGCTATTTTTAGAGTTTCCAGTGAGTTTTTTGCTATGCTACAGGGGTTCAGGAGCCAAGTTTGGGGGTAGAGGTTGGAAAGAGCAGAATTGCTCCACATAAGAAATTGAGAGAAATTTGGTTTCTACTCCCGTGAAGAAGTCAACAGAGAAACGGGGGAAGGGGCTTCTGAGTAGCCTGGAAGGAAGTTGGATCCTGAGTTGTAAGAATGACCAATGGGTTTTTAAAAGTATGGACAGAAACATCTGTTGTTTAATTTTAAGCTGTTTGCTTAAATCTCTTCATGTCTTCAAAACTTCCCAAAGTTGGCTACATCATAGAAGCCTTGTGAGTATCTCTGCCATGTTCTCCATCTGGACTGAGGTGGTGTGGAACAGGGACAGTCACCAGGAATGGCCAGAGGGCCCTACCCTAAACCAATTCATCAAAAGCAGGAGAGCCCTCTGGAGAGCTGTGGAAAACTTGAAATGGGCATCGCTATTAGCTGTTGTCAAGTCAACTCCAACTCATGGTGACCTTGTGTACAACGGAACTAAGCGTTGCCTGCCCCTGTGTCATCCTCACAATCACTAGCATGTTTGAGTCCGTCATTGAGGCTACTGTGCCAATCCATCCCATTGAGGGACTCCTACGCCCTCGTTGGTCCTCTATTTCACCAAACATGATGTCCTCCTCCAGCGATTGATCCTTCCTGATGATGTGTCCAAAGCAAGCAAGCTGGCCAATGTTCTGTTGTGATCCTTAAGATTTTCACTGGCTGATTTTTGGAAGTAGATCACCAAGCCTTTTTTCCTAGTCTAAGTCTGGAAGCCGCACTGAAACCTGTCCACTATGGGTGACACTGCTGGTATTTGAAGTACCAGTGGCATAGCTTCCAACATCATAGCAACATGTAAGCTGCCATCGTACGACAAAACTGAGAGACAAGTGATGGAAATGGGCATTACACTTTGCAAAATCCAAGGAATGATGATGGTTCAAAGCGCGTTTATCTTGGTAGGAGCAGCGTGGTCTTTATGAACAAGTCCGTGTGTTTCAATGGCAGCGTGTCAGTAAGGAAGTGGGAACTTTCCTTGTTTGTATAGTTGACAGCTGGGTTTGCAAGTATACATGAAGGCGTGCATGTTTATGTGCTTCTTTTGACTTTATACACGTATATATGATTGCATGAGACGGACTGACACAGTGGCGGGCTCAAACACGCCAGCAATTGTGAGGATGGCACAGGATCTGGCAATGTTTCTTTCTATTATACGTAAGGTCGCCATGAGCTGGAGCCAACTTGACTGCAGCTAGCAACAACAACATATGATTGCAAGTTGCTTCTCTGTTGGAGATGCTGTTAAATGTTCATGTGTTTACACTCTTCTTCCTCATCAAATCTTCAGATAGGAACTGGGCTCCCTCCCATGCCAGGGAGTAGAGGTCTTCCAGAATTAAACCAGCTCTCTTCTTCTGAGCCCAGCCATGTAACATGTATTCCCTGTCCCCATCTTTCCCTGCCCAAACCCCATTTCCCTGCCCTCCCCCTCCAGCCCCAACAACATCAAAGGCACTTAACCAGGAGCTGGAAAACAAAAAATCAGGTCACCAGATGTGTTCCATTCGCTTCTCTCCCTTCCCACCTCTCCTCACCACAAGCCAATAAATTCCAAGCCTATATACAACAAGCACCTGGCTTCCCCCCAAGCCCAACTGTGCCCCTGCCTGGTGATGGACCTAAGTGGAGACTGAGGGTGCCCACACATGCCAACCACATGGCCCATCCATTTCTATAGCACAATGGCCTGGCTCATTTGCCCTGTCTAGATGGCCTGAGCAGACCCCAGAATGATTTTTCCTGTCCCGAGCCAAGGATGATACATTTGTGTCATCTGTGTGGCCAGATCTCCTTCTTTCTATGTAGACATTGCCTGTGTGGGTGTAGGAGGACACAGGACTCCTGGACAAGATGCCTGTTGGAATCCTGGAGGGGAGAGACGGGCAGCCCTGCCTCGGCTGGTGCAGGACTCCCTCTAGCCGGCCCCCACCTGGAGCCCTGGATGAGTGTCTGGTTCTCTGGAATGAACAGGGCATCTGGGATTCTCATTGGAGACTGTTTACTTGTCAGTTTGCATGGCAGGTTAACAGCTCACAGGAGCCCACTTCCTGCCAGGGAATTTCAGGAACAATTTCTCCAATCCAGCATGGCCCAGCTCAGGCAAGAGCCTTCCCCACACCGGCCACGTGGATGTGACTCACACAGGCTCTCTGAAGCCTCTGCCAAGAGCAGACAGAGGATTGCCAGGGTGAGTGACTCTGGGAGCAGTACACTGTCCAGAGCCCCTGTTGGTGTCCTACGGACCTCTGTATCCCCCTCTTTCTACCACTCCCCGAATTGCCTACCACCCAAACTAGAGATAGACTCTTCTTGCTGCTCCTGAGAAAGTTCACCCCTCTCCACCTCCTTCTGTCCTTCCTCCAGTGGCCCTCACTTGGCAATGAATCAGGGACCACCATGTGATGGCTCTTGGCTTTCCATTCAAATGTTGTATAAATAACCCCCACCTGGAGCAAAGCCCGGTCATGGTTATTATCTTGTTTTATCCTGATGATCATCCTATGTGATAGTTTATTATGTTTCCCATTTCAAAGGAGAAATTGAGGATGAAAAGATTCAGTGACTTGCTTTTGATCACACAGAAAGTGGTAGACCTGGAATCTGAACACAGGGCAGCCCATATTCTTTCCCACTTCGATGTCTCTGCCTGGGATGGGGTAGGAGACAGGAACTAGATTAATGAACTAGGCTGCATTCGACATTCATTGGAGTTTCTGTAAGTCTTGTCCCCTTGATCCCCAGAGTTTTCCCAGTTTTGGATGTATTGTCTGAGCCCCTGAGCATGCTTGGATATTGGCCTGTAATCTTTTTTGCCAATTGTAGCTCCATATCCCAGCATGTCATGTGCCTGCCCCAGCCTCCACAACCATTATGTTGTAAGCACCATGAGCCTTGCTTATTTCTTTCTACATTCTTAGCATAAAGCACACAGTCTGACACATAGTAGGAACTGAATAAATGGAGCCCTGGTGGCGCAGTGGTTAAGAACTACAGCTGCTAACCAAAAGGTTGGCAGTTTGAATCCACCAGCCACTCGCTGGAAACCCTATGGGGCAGTTCTACTCTGTCCTATAGGGTCGCTATGAGTCGGACTTGACAGCAATGGGTTTGGTTTTTTTGGTTTGAGAGAATGCATGAATGATGGGGAGAGAAGAGAAAAGAAAGGGAAGGAAGAGAAGGAGATGAAAAAGGGGAAGAAGTGGGGTAGAGTATGGGGTAAGGGAGAGAGAAGGCTGTGGCCTCCCCTGATTTGATCTGGGTGGTGCAAACTGTTAACATGCTCAGCAACTACTCAAAAGGTTGGAGGTTTGAATCCACCCAGAGGCACCTTGGAAGAAAAGCCTGGTGATCTACTTTGGAAAAATCAATCATTGAAAACCCCATGGAGCACAGTTCTACTCTGACACCCATGAGTTGGAGCTGACTCCAGGGCCAAAAAACCAACCTGTTGCCATCCAGTCGACCTTGTAGGGCAACTGGTTTTGTTTGATTGTTTGTTTTATACTAGACCTTATTTCCTTTGTCTTCCCTGGGGACAAGAAAGCCTTTCCCAGTGCTTCCTCCTCCCTACCTTCTTCTACTGGGGTGGGGTGGGGGGAGTAGAAGAAGGGATTTGGCCAGAGCCTACTCAGCCCTCCAGATATCCCCCATGAAGTCTTTAACCCTTAGAATGAGAAGTGTTCTGACTCTTTTCCACAAAACAAACGTGTTATTTGGGCAAAAGAGGAAAGGAGAAAAATTGAGTGGAAAAATCTTTGGTTTGGAAATTCAGCTGACGGCCCTCGCTTGAAATAAAACCTCCCTCAGGCCCTGGCTGTGGGGTGTGAGGGCAGAGCCAACAGTAACACCGAATACCAGGATCCTGCGAGGGGGCCTGGGGCTTTTCAGAAGAGCTACCAGAGTGGTATGAGCTTGGAGCCCGGGAAGGCAGAGATGGGGGCTCATCTCTGAGGGCTGACTCCAAATCCCCTTCCTCATCTCTGTCTCAACAGTGGTCAATCATCCCAATGTATCAGGCAGAGCACTGTCCTGGGGGCAGGAAAGAACCAGGAGAGGCAAGTCCTGGGGGAGGGCAGGAACTGGGTGTGTCTCATATACTCAGCACCTACCTCAGCACCTGGTACATGGTAGAGCCCAAAATCATCAACTGAAAAAAAAAACTGAATGAGTTACCCTTGTCTCAAGGGGTTGATGGGAGACCCAGCCGTTGCCCTCAGGTCGCTCCCAGCCTGATGGGGGATGCAGATAGATATTAAAAAAACAGACACGTGATTCAAAGAAACACTGAGTATCAACTAGAAATAAAAGTAATACGTATATAAACCAGGGGCTTAACCATCAAAGGAGTCTCTGGGTGGTGCAAAACAGTTAACCCAAAGGTTGAAGGTTCAAGTCCACCCAGAGGTGCCTTGGAAGACAGGCCTAGTGATCTATTTTCAAAAAATCAGCCTTTGAAAACTGTTAAAAATAATCGAAACTCAAAGAAATGGAAATATAAGGTTTAATCTGAGCAGTTATTCTATATGCACACAGGGAGACCATTCTGACTCCAGAAGTCAAATGGCTTGCAGTAGGTTAGTTACAACGAAGCTTATAAAGAGAAGAGAAGGGAGGATGATAGCAAGCTTAGTCAGCAGCTGCTCAGCCATTATCAAGCAAGACCTGCTCCTCCCGTCCATTCTCATCAAGACCTTGAGGGACAGACAGCACTGCTTGTGGCTCAATTAGCAGCTGCTCAGCCATTATCAAATGGAATCTGCCCCCTCCTGTCGATGGTCCTCAAGACCCTGAGCGCTGCGTGTGGCTCAGTTTCTGCCTTAAACCAGTCGAACCCAGTTTACTAGCCTCAAAAGTGTCCTAAAGTAACCTAAGCCTCATTAAGATCTAATTAAATATTAAAATCTCTGCGCAGGGTAGGACTTACCTGCCATTTTCTGTACATACTAAAGGAAAAAAAAAGCAATTTGTCTTACTGCACCTGCACGCCCTGATAACCTACATAGTCCATGATGTTTGTATGTCCTTTCTTGTGAAGGACTGTATAAAAGGTCCTGCCTCCCTTTGTTCGGGGAGCTTGATTTGCTCCTTGCTCCTTGCCTGCGTGCTTGCAATAAGAGCTCTTCCTCCCTCCTTACCTCAGTGTGTCTTTACTGACGAGAAGCCACACCTGATTCGGGTAGCCGGAAGAATAGAAGGCCAACCACTGACTAATTTTAACACAGTTGATTGAACCCTGCCCTCCCCTTTTACTGAGATCAACTGATATCAGGTGGTCTCTGGCTTGGCAGCTAAAAATTTGGTTTCATGGGTAAGAAAAAAGTCTTAAAAGTAAGATGTCTATTATTAATTTTTCTTTTTGACAAAACCCTGTGGGGCACAGTTCTACTCTGACACACATGGGGTCGCCATGAGTCAGAGTTGACTCTACGGCAACTTGTTTTAACTATCGTTGGCATAGTGCCCGGGCTTGGGGCCAGGTGAGGTTAATCAAGAAAGCCCCCTCAAAGAGCCAACCATCCAGGGTCTTTGAAGGAGCAGATGGAAATTACTTGGCTGAAATTAGTAGGATGTGTATCAAAGGTGGGGAGAAACAATTTAGAGTAACACCGAGAGCAAGGACAGCAGGGGGCTGAGGGGGTGGAAAGGGCAGGTCTCCGTGGCTGGAGCGGTTGACTGACCACTGACTGGGTAACTACAGGCATTTGACAAGTAGTGCAACCTGGCAGCAGAGGAAAATGTTAAAGTGTGATTTACAGGCTTTCCCTGTCCCAGATTCTTTATTTTCAGCCTTGGGAGTGCTAATGGCGTAAGGGGTGGAGACCTAGGTTTATAAAAGCCCAGAGGCAAAATTGACTTCCACAAGAAAGGACACAGAGAAGAAGGAGGTAAAAACAGGAAACTTGGAGGAGGGCAGAGGGCAAGCAGGGAGGGGCCGCACAGGCTACAGTCAGTCTCTTGTTTGTTTTGTTTTGCAGGAGAGAGGGAGACCGGAGCAGCTATTGAGAGGAGGCAGAGAAAAGCATAAGGCGGGAGACCGGAGCAGCTATTGAGAGGAGGCAGAGAAAAGTATAACGAGGCTTGTGAGGAAGGTCTGCTGGATGATGTGCTGTGTGATCCACTACGCACGTACACAAGTTTCAGTACAGACCCATATACGCTTTAAGGTGTTTCTGGAGCTGGACTAATGGTTCCTTTAAAGGCGATCCTGCCAAAATAGAATTGCGGGTGGGGTGGGGAGTAGAATGGTGGCAGAAAAGTTCAATTTTATTCTGATTATGCCTTCAAAGCAGACAATGCTTCTTACCCAATATCAGTTCTCTCCTTCCCTACTAATAAAACCCCAATGTGTTACCCAGACAAAATGTTACATTTCCTAGCCTCCCTTGCAGCTAGGGGTAGTCATGTGACACAGCTTGACCAATGAGGCATCAGCAGAAGTTGCTGGAGGGTTTGGGGAAAGTTTTGATTTCCTGATATAGGCCCATCCCCTCCTTCTTGTTAGGCCTGATTTCTTGCAATACAAAGGCAAAAAGTGCCACAGTCACGTGGATTCTGTTACTGGCCACTGAGTACAATCCTACCTGATCCAGTGGTCCTCACCGAGGCAGTGTCTGCTTAGTAAATGGGGAATGGTCCCCAAACCACAGCAGCAGAAATAATTCAGAGAGTGAGGGCATTATTTCTAGCCCTAGCTTTTCTGGCATCTGATGACTGTGGGGTAGGACCTCCACCCAACAGATGCACCTGTTGGGACCACCAGAAGAGTTGTAAGAGGCAGGACTTGGGAGGCTCAGTGAGGCATTCTGTGGCTGGAATGAAGGCGGAAGGAAGGAGAGTTGCCATGTGCATTGCTATTCATGTATCCCTATCCCACGTGGGGACCAGCCTCCCCACCCTCAGCCCAAAGCAGTCCTGCGGGGACCTGCTCCTGTTTTCATTTTCTCTGGGGTTGGAGGAAGGAGAAAGGGAAGCAAGCAGTGACTAGACTCCTGGTGGTTCCCAAACTGATCATTGTGCCCTGCTGCATTGCTGGCTTCCCTACAGGACACTAAATCCACCCCCCGCCCCAGCCATTTGTCTAACTCGGTTTTTTGCAGGAGACTCAGAGATGCATCAGACTTGGTCAGGAGATTTGAATTCTACTCCTGTTCCAATCACTAACTGGCCATGGTCTTAGCTGAATGTGCCACTCTGGGCTTCAGTTTTTCCTCCTCCAAAAAAGGAAAGGGTTGTTCTATCAGTGATTTCCCAGAGACCAATTTGTGGAGACTTCATCGGTCTGTCGGTGCTCCCTGGTATGCTAAGTATTTTTCATTTAATCCTTATAACCACTCTGGAAAAGTGTATATTATTATTATCACTTTCATTTAATAGATGATAAAGCCAAAGCTCAGAGAAGTTAAGTAATGTGTCCAAGGCTCTTCAGTTATGAGTAGTAGAGAGTGAATTTGAACTCAGGTTCTCTGGCCCCAGAGTCCATGTACCATGTACTTAATTACTACTCTACAGCTGCTTGTGTGATAAGGAAAACTAAGGATGATGATGAATGTGTGTCTGTGTGTGTGTGTATACATACATATGTGTATACATATGTGTGTATATACATACATATACACATACACATGCATATATATGTATGTGTATATGTATACACAGATATATATTTTAATGTATTTGTATATTGTTGGTATAAGTTTGACAGTGACTTTCTGGGAAAAGACTGGGATATATTCTTTAAGAATAAATTAAGAGAATAAGTCATTTGTATTTTTAAGTTAAAATGTCCCTTGATGATGACAGTAGGTATTTTATTTGCTTAACTAGCAAAATAAAAATTACTGACAACTTGTTATTTTTTACATATTTTTCCTCCAAGTTGTAATGAACCATGAAAATAAAAAGTCTGGGAACCCCTGAACTAGAGAATTTTTAAAGTCCTTACCAAAACCCCCGAAACAAACCCATTACCATCAAGTCAATTCCGACTCATAGTGACCCTATAGGACAGAGTAGAACTGCCCCATAGAGTTTCCAAGGAGCGGCTGGTGGATTTGAACTGTCCACCTTTTAGTTAGCAGTCTCGTTCTTAACCACTGCATCACCAGGGCTCCTCAAGGTCCTTACTGGTTTAAATAGTCTAAGGCCTTCAACCTCCAGGTGAGGTGATTTAGGCAACACGTTCCTTGAGACATCCTCCCAGACACTGGACCACACCACATTGGTACCCTGGTCAGCCCAGCAGGAGAGCTGTCGCCCAGAGGGGACCTGTTGGTAATGTGCCTTTTGAGATTTGAAAGATACTTTGATTGCTAAAGAAAGTTTTCTTCCCTTCCCTATCCTGGCCCCAGCTTTATCTCCAGCCCCTCTGCACCTGTCGACGCCTTGAGATAGGCACGACAGGGAGAAACAAAATTGTAAAATACCCATTACCTGGGTATGTTGTTGTTAGATGCCATCGAGTTGGTTCTGACTCATAGTGACCCTATGTACAACAGAAAGAAACGCTGTCCAGTCCTGTGCCATCCTCACAATTGTTGTTATGCTTAAGCGCATTGTTGTAGCCACTGTGTCAATCCATCTCATTGAGGGTCTTCCTCTTTTCTGCTGACCCTCTATCAAGCGTGGTGTCTTTCTCCAGGGACTGATCCCTCCTGACAACACGTCCAACGTATGTGAGACGTAGCCTTATCATCCTCGCTTCTAAGGAGCATTCTGATTGTACTTCTTCCAAGACAGATTTGTTCATTTTTTTGGCAGTCCATAGTATATTCAAGATTCTTCACCAAAACCACAATTCAAAGGTGTCAATTCTTCTTCGGTCTTCCTTATTCATCGTCCAGCTTTCACATGCATAGGAGGCGATTGAAAATACCATGGCTTGGGTCAGGGGCACCTTAGTCTTCAAGGTGACATCTTTGATTTTCAACATTTTAAAGAGGTCTTTTGCAGCAGATTTGCCCAATGCAATGCGTCTTTTGATTTCCTGACTGCTGCTTTCATGCGTGTTGATTGTGGATCCAAGTAAAATGAAATCCTTGACAACTTCAATCTTTCCCCGCTTATCATGATGTTGCTTATTGGTCCAGTTGTGAGGATTTTTGTTTTCTTTATGTTGAGGTGTAATCCATACTGAAGGCTGTAGTCTTTGATATTCATCAGTAAGTGCTTCAAGTCCTCTTCACCTTCAGCAAGCAAGGTTGTGTCATCTGCATAACGCAGGTTGTTAATAAGTCTTCCACCAATCCTGATGCCCTGTTCTTCCTCATATAGTCCAGCTTCTCGGATTATTTCCTCAGCATGCAGATTGAATAGGTATGGTGAAAGGATACAACCCTGATGCACACCTTTCCTGATTTTAAACCATGCAGTATCCCCTTGTTCTGTTTGAATGAGTACCTCTTGATCTATGTACAGGTTCCTCATGAGCACAATTAAGTGTTCTGGAATTCCCATTCCCATTCCCAATGTTATCCATAATTTGTTATGATCCATATAGTCAAATGCCTTTGGATAGTCAATAAAATACAGGTAAACATCTTTCTGGTATTCTCTGCTTTCAGCAAGGATCCATCTGACATCAGCAATGATATCCCTGGTTCCGCATCCTCTTCTGAATCCTGCTTGAATTTCTGGCAGTTCCCTGTCAAAATACTGCTGCAGCCGCTTTTGAATGATCTTCAGCAATATTTTACTTGAGTGTGATATTAATGATATTGTTCGATAATTTCTGCATTCAGTTGAATCACCTTTCTTGGGAATAGGCATAAATATAGATTTCTTTCAGTTGGTTGGCCAGGTAGCAGTCTTCCAAATTTCTTAGCATAGACAAGTGAGTACGTCCAGCCCTGCATCCGTTTGTTGAAACATCTCAATTGGTTTTCCATCAGTTCCTGGAGACTTGTTTTTCGCCAATGCCTTCAGTGCAGCTTGGACTTCTTCCTTCAGTACCATTGGTTCCTGCTCATATGGTACCTCCTAATATGGTTGAATATCGACCAGTTCTTTTTGGTATAGTGACTCTGTGTATTCCTTCCATCTTCTTTTGATGCTTCCTGTGTCGTTTAATATTTTCCCCATAGACTCCTTCAATATTGCAACTTGAGGCTTGAATTTTTTCTTCCGTTCTTTCAGCTTGAGAAATGCAGAGCATGTTCTTCTGTTTTGGTTTTCCATCTCCAGATCTTTGCACATGTTATTATGATACTTTACTTTGTCTTCTCAAGCCACCCTTTGAAATCTTCTGTTCAGCTCTTTTACTTCATCATTTCTTCCTTTTGCTTTTGCTACTTGACGTTCAAGAGCAAGTTTCAGAGTCTCTTGTGACATCTATTTTGGTCTTTTCGTTCTTTCCTGTCTTTTTAATGACCTCTTGCTTTCTTCATGTATGATGTCCTTGATGTCATTCCACAGCTCATCTGGTCTTCGATCATTAGTGTTCAATGAGTCAAATCTATTCTTGAGATGTTCTCTAAATTCAGGTGCGATATACTCAAGGTCGTACTTTGGCTCTGGTGGACTTGTTCTAATTTTCTTCAGTTTCAACTTGAACTTGCATATGAGCAATTGATGGTCTGTTCTGCAGTTGGCCACTGGCCTTGTTCTGACAGATGATATTGAACTTTTCCATCATCTCTTTCCACAGATGTAGTCCATTTGATTCCTGTGTATTCCATCTGGCGAGGTCCACGTGTATAGTTGCCGTTTATGTTGGTGAAAAAAGGTATTTGCAACGAAGAAGTCGTTGGTCTTGCAAAATTCTATCATGCAATCTCTGGCATTTTTTCTATCACCAAGGCCACATTTTCCAACTACTGATCTTTCTTCTTTGTTTTCAACTTTTACATTCCAATCTCCAGTAATTATCAATGCATCCTGATTGCATGTTTGATCAATTTCAGACTACAGAAGCTGGTAAAAATCTTCAATTTCTTCATCTTTGGCCTTAGTGGTTGGTGCATAAATTTGAATAATAGTCGTAGTAACTGGTCTTCCTTGTAAGCATATGGATATTATCCTATCCCTGTCAGCGTTGTACTTCAGGATAGATCTAGAAATGTTCTTTTTGACGATGAACGCAACGCCATTCCTCTTCAAGTTGTTCCCGGCATAGTAGGCCATATGATTGTCTGATTCAAAATGGCCAAAACTAGACCATTTCAGCTCACTAATGCTAGGATATAGATGTTTATAGATTCCATTTCATTTTTGACAATTTCTAATTTTCCTAGATTCATACTTCATGCATTCCACGTTCTGATTATTAATGCATGTTTGCAGCTGTTTCTTCTCATTTTGAGTCATGCCACATCAGCAAATGAAGGTCCCAAAAGCTTGACTCCATTTACATCATTAAGGTCAACTACTTTGAGGAGGCAGCTCTTCCCCAGTCATCTTTCGAGTGCCTTCCAAACTGAGGGACTCATCTTCTGGCACTATATCAAACAATGTTCTACTGCTATTTATATGGTTTTCACTGGCTAAATCTTCTCAGAAGTAGACTGCCGGCTCCTTCTTCTTAGTCTTTCTTAGTCTGGAAGCTCAGCTGAAGCCTGTCCACCGTGGGTAACCCTGCTGGTATTTGAATACCGGTCGTATAGTTTTCAGCATCACAGCAACACACAAGTGCCCACGGTACGAGAAACTGACAGACACATGGGGGTACTTGGGTATAGATATCTTATTTGAAAGTAGGTTCCAAACAAAACCTCCCCCAACCACCCAATCTTGAATTCCAGGGACCGAACAGGACCAGGTTTAACCTGCGTTCCATGAGAGAGGAAGAAAAAAGGCAAAATCATGAATTACCTTGAGACATTGTTCTTTAGATGGTTCCTATATGGATTTTATGAGAAGCCTGGAGCCCATCAGAAACAGAACAAGTGGCATCTGGACAGTGCTTTGGCACTTTCTTTAAAACAAACATGGGGAACTCTTGTTTTAGAGCTAATGTAGAACGAGTAATTTGGGGGAAGGAGAATTTGTGCAGCCCTATGTTGTTGTTTTTTTCTTAACTAAAAAGTCTGAAAGGCCCTTGTGAGGGAGGAGAATGTTCAAACGATTAGCAGCCAGGAACATTCTTAGGAAGGTCAGAGGAAGCCACAGTGCCACTTCTGCTGTGGGGTCAACATGCCTAAAATCGAGCAAAGAATTAGACTTGATGGGCTGCACTCTTCCCAAAAATGAACTAAAACAAAACAGACAGGGTTAGTATTTGTGGAAAGGAAAAACAAAACTTTTTCTGTCTTTCTCTCACACAGACACAGAAACACATTAGCATTATAGGAAAAGGAACTAAAATTTTGAAAGTACACCAGTCTTCTCATTTTTCAAACCATATGTGACCCTGGGAACTGGTGTAATGAGGAAGAAGAACAGCTGTTGAGTATGTCATGTGATGACTCCAATGATTTAATTCTTTCATCACCAAAAGAAGCTTCGATAACTTCACCATTAGCAGAAAGATTAAAAATAGCAGAAGAGGAAGGAGGCGCTCCATTACAGCATTAATCTGATTCATCTGCTCTAAAAGACCCAGGTTTTTGGCCTGAACTGGCAATGGAATCTAGCTATTAAAAATAGTTCTCTCTGGTGAGGGGATTTTAAGAAATGTTGAAGTTGGCAAAGTAGGTTTGCTCTATTTAGAAAAATGTTTGCAACTATGGTGGTCCATTAGAAAACATCAAGAAAAAGAACAAAAGAAAAAAATGCACTGGATAGAGCTCTCATTAAAACCACAATCTCATAGTTTCATAGTAGCAGCAATACCCTTGCAAATTAAGACTGAAAATTTCTATTTTCTGAGTTTTTTGTGGGATGCAATGTTAGGGAGGGACTGTCTGGTTTTTATGAGTGGATCAAACGAAACGATTTCTGATGCTGACTAGAGTCCCATGATTAAATGCAAACTGTCCCTGGGTTTTGAACGTCCCCCTTATGGACAACTCATACTTCCCTTTAATGTTAGGTAAATTTGCCCTCTTTTTGAAATGATTGAACCAACTCCTACTCACGACAAATTCTTCATCACAATCATGTTCAATGGCTTCGTGTGCAGCTTTTAAATCATTGAAGAGCCTTCGCGCCTTTTCTTGCACTAAAGTAAGACTAAATAAGAACCATATGCACCTGTTCGACTTACCTGCAAATTTGACTTAAAGACACAGGAACGGATCTCGTTCGTTCATAACCCAGGGACTGCCTCTAATCAATTATTCCCCGACTGTGTCTGGAGACTCTCCTTTTATGAGCTCTTTCCCCTCAGCCTCCAAACATGCTACAGAAAGCTTTGTTGTCTGTTCAGACCGTCCCATCTTAGACACAACTGTCCATTGACTTGCGTCCTCTTCCAGCTATGGCCCTACCACCAGTTGTCAACGAGTTCTGACTTATGGCGACCCCATGTGTGTCAGAGTAGAACTGTGCTCCATGGGGTTTTTAATGGCTGATTTTTCTGAAGTAGATCACTAGGCCTTTCTTCCAAGGTGCCTCTGGGTAGACTTGAACCTCCAACCTTTCAGTTAGCAGCCAGAACCTTAACTGCACCACCTAGGGACTCCAGCTATGGCCCTAGCACTTCTCTTTTCTTCCCAGCTAAGTTTCTCTAGAGAGAAGCCCACATGCCACCCTATTAGGGTTGCCAGATAAAATACAGGATGCACTGTTAAATTTGAATTTCAGATAAACAACAAGCTATTTTTAGTATAAATATACCCCCATGCAATACTTGGGACATATAAGTCAGAATCAACTAGACAGCAATGAGTATGGAGTTTTTTTACACCAAAAAAATGCTAAAATTTAACTGGGAAGACCATATTTTTCTTTTGACCCAACCTTACTCACCCTGTACCCCTTCCTCACTTCCATTTGCTACTCAACCCACTGAAACCGAGTTTCTGCCTGTTGTCATTGTTAGTTGCCATCAAGTCAATTCCAACTCATGGAGACCCCATGTGTGCAAAGTAGAACAACTCCATAGGATTTTCAAGGCTGTGACCTTTCAGAAGCAAATCACTAGGCCTGTGTTCCTAGATACCTCTGGGTGTGTTCTAACTACTAACCTTTTGACTAGTAGTTGAATGCTTTTACCATTTGTGCCACCCAGGGACTCCTTGATTTCTGCCTAACCCTCTCCATGGAGAGGGCTTTCTCCAGGTTCCCCAGACCTCCTAGTGATCAAATCTAAAGGACATATTCCCAGGCCCCACAGCAGGGCTTTCTCTGCAGCATTCAACAGTCACTGTTGTTGTCCCCACTCTCACTGGGAAGCTCTCTTCTCTCTTGCCTTCCATAATGCTTCACACTTCTTATTTTTTCCATCTTTTTCTGACAGCTCCTTCCCAGCTCCCCTTGTTAAGCCATCCTTGACATGCTTGGTGCTCCCTAGGACTCTGCCCTTTGGCCTTCAGCACTCTGCACACAGAGTTGTGTTTGCTACCATATTTCTCTCCCTGCTCAGCCCCATCAGCCTCAGCTGCCCTGAACACTTACCTCCTGCCTCCTCATCCATCATCCTGGCTGCAGGGCCCAGGGTGCATATGGAGAGAAACCTTCCTGCCCCAGGCCTCCACGAAGAAGGGCTCAGCTGTCAGAGAAGAGCACGGCTTCCAAAGGGGTCAGAGCACTGGGCCCTCCAGGATTTATTTGCTATGAATTAAATGGACATCACATCCCAGTCAGCCTCGTGCTGCAGAGCCAGAGAGGGTGTCCCTGCCTCCCTTTACAAGTTTGTCTCTTCTCTCTGGCATGCCTTTAGCAGGCATTTGTTGGACGTTACATTAATTCCCGTTTTGCCTTTTTACTTTTGATGTCTTTTAATGATTACTGTTTCCGCATACACACACATACCTCCACCATCACCATCTGATTGGAAGTTCCCTGACTCCTTAAGCCCTCCTCCATCAGACTGAGCTCTTCTGGAGGGCAGGGATTGACTATGCCCCATGGGAAATGTTTAGTACATGCTTGTGACTGATAATAAGGATTGAGAGCATAGAAGGATGAGGAGGAGTTTCCTGAGAGAAGGACCAGGAGATTGTGAGAAGAAGATGCCCTCAACCCACTGAAATTTAGTTTCCCCACCCACACACAATCTGCAAAACTTGCTCTCAAAGTTGCTAGTCCTCGCAGTTGCCCACTCTAACAGACATTTTTCAGTACTCACCAGTTTGGACCTCTCTGATGCTTGGGACCCTGTTGGTCACTCTCCTCTGCTACTGTTTCGTTTTTGAAATAATTTTTTGTATAGCTGCTGGAAGTTGTTCTCAGCCATGATGTCTCAGTATCCCCACCGATGTTTCATGATGATATGTAAGGTGTGTTGCGATAGTTATTCCTACCTCTTAAGTTAGAGAACTGAAACTTGCAAATGGATTCATTTTTTTACAAACAAAAAAAAATTGAAGCTTTCACTTATTCAGCAAATATTTATTGGTTCACTACTCTGTGCCAGGCTATGTTCTAGCTGCTGGGAAAACAGCAGAGAATAAAGCAATGTACCTGCTTTTATGATGCTTACATTCTAGTGGATGCGGAAGGTAAGGATGAAATAGAAAATAAAGTAATTAATTAGCATGGCAAATGGTTATAATGTTCAAAGACAAATAAAGCAAAGAAAGGCGATAGAGTCTATTTGACAAGGTGACATTCAAGCAGAGACCCAAGTCTCTGAGGGAGCAAGCCATGGGGATAGCTGAGGGAAGATTGCTCCAAAAGAGCAAACAGCAAGTACAAATGAGCAAGGGGGGAGTATGGAAAGAGGCCAGGGTGGTGGAATCGGGGTGGGGAGGGGTGAAAGGGGGTAGGCAATGATGAAGTCAGAGAATTAGCAGAGGTGACCCATCATGAATGGTCTTGCAAGCCATTGTGAAGACTTTCGAGTCTACTTTGGAAGAGATAATAAGCTGTTAGAGAATTTGAAGTTTGATGGCGGCTTAGTCTAGAGTGATACTGTAGATGTGGTGATAAATGATTGGACTTGAAGGTAGAAATGACAGGATTTGCTGAGGACTTGCATGTAAAATTTAACTGAAGGAAAGAACAACTGTAAAAGTTTGACCTGAATAATTTGTAGGGCAGAAGTGCCATTTATTGAGGAGAAGACTACGAGACACACAGATTGGTTTGAGACTTAAGTTTATAGCATCTATTGGACATTCAGTGGAATGTGTGATAAGTAGGCAGTTGAATATAGGATAGCAGTAAGAGATGGAAAGATAAATTTGGAAACCATCAGTATATAAAGCAGTTGTCATCAAGTCAATTCCGACTCATGGCAACTCCATGTTTTACAGAGTAGAACTGTTCCATAGGGTTTTCTTGCTGTAATCTTTATGGGAGCAGGTCTCCAGGGCTTTCTTTCACAGTGCCGCTGTGGGTTCAAGTCACCAACATTTAGGGTAGTAGTCAAGCAGAAGCAATTTGCGCCACCCAGGGACCTCATAAGGGAATAAGTACAGATAAAAAAGAAGTCAGCAAGATGAAGAGAAACTAGCAAAAGATATTGAGAAGGAGCTGTCAGTGAGGTAGAAGGAAACTGATGAGAGTGATTTCCTAAAAGCCAAGTAAAGAAAGGGTTTCAAGAAAGGGTTACATGACCAGTTACGTACAACTGAGAGGAAGATGAGGAATAAAGAATGATCACCGGCTCTGATAACATGGAGGGCATTGGTGACCCTAAAAAGAACTGTTTCCGTAGAATGGTGAGGCTGAAGCCTGACCAAAGTGGATCCAAGAGAGAGAAGTTGAGAAAGCAAGTTTAGATAGCTCTTTCAAGTTTAGCTATAAAGAAGAACAGAGAGATGGGGCAGTAGCTGGAGTGAGAATGTGGGAACAAGTGAGAGGTTTTTTTGTTTTTATTTTTTAATGGAAGATATAGCATTTTGAGTAAGGTGAAGATTACCTCAACAATAACATCACACTCATTTACTGATAGTCTGGTGGGATCTTCTGAGTGGAAAAGGGGCAGAAATTTATCACCCACCATAGCCTATCTCCTGTGCTGCATAACTTACCTGGTCTTCCCCCTAGGAGGAAGAACAATACCCAGGGACATCATCTATCAAATGGGTCACAGTGAGACTAATGTTTGATTTATGTATTCATATGTTAAAATTTCACCATGTCTGCTTCTGTTATCTTAAGAAATTAAAAATACTTAGGTTTCTAGATAGCTAGGCAAGAGAAGATGATAAGGACTTCCATTTCTGCCCATGATGCAGTAACAAGGATTGGATTTACCCTCTGCTGTCACGCTTCTTTTGCTGATAGTCTTAGTGCAATAAGGTAAGAAAAAGAAATAAAAGGCATACAGATTGAAAATCAGGGAGTACAATTGTCTGTATTTGCATATGACATGATCTTCTATGTAGAAAATCCTAGGAAACCTACAAAAAAGCTACTAAAACTCTTGAATGAGTTTACCAAGATTGCATGATACAAAGTGAATATACAAAACAAAAAACCAAACCAAATCCATTGCCGAGTCAATTTTGACTCATAGCGACCCTATTAGACAGAGTAGAACTGCCCCATAGGGTTTCCAAAGAGTGGCTGGTGGATTTGAACTGCCGACCTTTTGGTTAGCAGCCAAGCTCTTAACAACAACTAATTACAAATTAAAATTTTAAGAATACCATTTATAATAGCATCAAAAATTATGAAATAGGGATAAGTTTGACAAAAGCTATACAAGATCTTTACACTGAAAATTACAAAACATTGCTGAAAGAAATCAAAGAAGACCTGAATATATGGAGAGATATAATATGTTCATGAATCAAAAGAGTCAAATTGTTATCATATCAATTCTCCACAATTCCAATCAAAATTCCAGGAGGGTTTTTTTTGGAGAAATTTGACAAGTTGATTCTAAAATTTATATGGAAATGGAAAATACCTAGAAGAGCTAAAATACTTTTGAAAAAAAGACAGCAAAGTTGGAGGACTTATACTACCTGATTTCAAGACTTATAAAGCTACATTAATCAAGACAGTGTGGTATTGGCATAAAGATAGGCATATACATCAATGGAACAGAAGAGCAAACCCAGAAATAGACATGCACATAAGTGGACAATTGTCTTAGTCACTAGAGCTGCTATAACAGAAATACCACAAGTGAATGGCTTTAACAAAGAGAAATTTATTTTCTCACAGTCTAGTAGGCTAGAAGTCCAAATTCAGGGCGTCAGCTCAAGCAGAAGGCTTTCTCTCTCTGTCAGCTCTGGAGGAAGGTCCTTCTCATCAATCTTTCCCTGGACTAGAAGCTTCTCCGCATAGGAACCCCAGGTCCAAAGGACACGCTCTGTTCCCGGCACTGCTTTCTTGGTGGTATGAGGTCCTTAACTCTCTGCTTGCTTCCCTTTCCTTTTATCTCTTGTTAAGATAAAACGTAGTGCAGGCCACACCCCAGGGAAACTCCCTTTACCTTGGATCAGAGATGTGACCTTACTAAGGGTGTTACAATCCCACCTAATCCTCTTTAACATAAAATTACAATCACAAAATGGAGAACAACCACATAGTACTGGAAATCATGGCCTAACCAAGTTGACACATATTTTGGGGGGACACAGTTCAATCCATGACAGGTACCAAAGCAATTCAATGGACAAAAATTAATCTTCTCAACAATGGTGATGGAAACAAT
Source organism: Trichechus manatus latirostris (assembly GCF_000243295.1). Lineage (NCBI taxonomy): Eukaryota > Metazoa > Chordata > Mammalia > Sirenia > Trichechidae > Trichechus > Trichechus manatus. The sequence continues at coordinate 12,473,335 of NW_004443971.1, forward strand.
TAGATAGTCATATGTCCTCCCTCTCATCCAAAAAGAATCTTACTCCATGTACAGAATCAACTCCAAGTGGATCACAGACCTAAATATAGGAGCTAAAACTACAAACTTTTAGAAGAAAACAGGAGAAAATCTTCATGACCCTGGGTTAGGTGAAGACTTCTTATGCCAGAAAAAGCACAAACTATAAAAGAAAAAAATTGACATATTAGACAATATCAAAATTTATTTGTTTTCTATTAAAAATTACCACAAACTTAGTGGCTTAAAACAACACATATTTATTATCTTACAGTTCTGAGGGTCAGAAGTCTGATGTGGATCTGCTGGACTAAAAAGCAAGGCGTGGGCAGGGCTGAGTTCCTTTCTGGAGCCTCTAGGGGAGAATTAGTTTCTTTGCCTTTTCCAGTTTCCAGAGGCTTCTTACATTCCTTAGCTTGTGGGTCTTGTGATGGTTAATGTTATCTGTCAACTTGGCTAGGCTATGATTCTCAGTGGTTTGGTAGACACTATGTAATTACCTTCCATTTTGTGATCTGATGTGAGCAGCCAATCAGTTGAAAGAGAAGTTTCCTTGGGGGTGGGGCCTGCCTCTAGTATATAAATGGATGTTCTGGCAAAGCTCACTCTCTTTCTGGACCCTGTACTCTTCTCATCACCTAGCCTCTTGTTCTTGGGATGTAATCCTGCAGAAGTCTCTAGCCTGCCGCCTGACCTGCAAATTTTGGATTCACCAACCCCTGCAACTCCGTGAGCCAGCAGAGGTCTTCAGCCTGTTACCTGACCCACGGATTTGGACTTGCCAGCCCCCACAATTGTGTGAGCCATTTCCTCACAACTGTGTGTGCCCTTTTCTTGAAGTAAATACACACACACACACACACACACACACACACGTATTTACATAGAACTCACTGTTGCTGAGTTGATTCTGACTCATAGCAACCCTACAGGATAGAGTAGAAATCCCCCATAGGGTTTCCAAGGCTGTAAATCTTTACAGAAGCAGACTGTCACATCTTTCTCCCTTGGAGTGGCTGGTGGGTTCAAACTGCCAACCTTTCTGTTAGCAGCCCAATGCTTTAGTATTTACATATATGTACACACACACACACACACACACACACACACACACACACAC
>NW_004443971.1:12474572-12571895 GCF_000243295.1 Trichechus manatus latirostris
ACACACACACACACACACACACACACACACACACACACGCATATTTATAGATGTTTCACTTGTTTTGATCCTCTGGAGAACCCAGACTAGGACAGCCCCTTTACTCCAACTTCCAAACCAGCAATGGCAGGTTGAGTTCTTCTCACAGTGCATCTCTCTGACCTCCCTCTTCCACTTTTAAGGACCCCTGTGATAACTTTGGGCCTATCCAGATAATCCAAGATAATCTTCCTATTTTAAGATCAGCTAATTACAGCTTTGACTCTATCTGCAATTTTAATTCCATCTGCAACTTTAATTTCTTTTGCCATGTAAGGTAACACAGTCACAGTTCCCAGGGATTAGGACATGGATATTTGAGGGGGGGGGGATTGTTTCGCCTAGCACGAAACTGAAAAAAATTTTTTTTTGCTCTTTAAATGACACTGTTACAAAAATAAAAAGACAAGCCACAGACTGAGAGAAAATATCAGCAAGACATATATCCAACAAAGGACTTGTATCTGAAAAATATTAAAGAACACTTACGACTCAATAATGAGAAGGCAAACAATACAACTAAAAAATGGGCAAAGATTTGAAGAAACATTTCACCAAAGAAGATACACGGATGGCAAATAAGCACATGAGATAATGCTCATAGTCATCATTCATTAGTAAATGCAAATTAAACCATAAAGCGATACTATTACGTGCCCTCTAGAGTGGATAAAACTAAAAGGACTGACCATATCAAGTGTCAGTGACCATTTTAAGCAACTGGAACTTTCACACACTGCTGGCAGGTATGTAAAATGATTCAACCACTTTGGAAAAGTTTTTCAGTTTCTGTCATGGATTGAATTGTGTCCCCCAAAAAATGTGTGTATCAATTTGGCTGGGCCAAGATTCCTAGTATTGTGTGGTTGTCCTCCATTTTGTGATTGTAATTTTATGTTAAAGAGGGTTAGAGTGGGATTGTAACACCCTTACTAAGGTCACATCCCTGATCCAATGTAAAGGGAATTTCCCTGGGGTGTGGCCTGCACCACCTTTTATCTTACAGGAGATAAAAGGAAAGGGAAGCAAGCAGAGAGTTGGGACCTCATACCACCAAGAAAGCAGTGCCAGGAGCAGAGTGTGTTCTTTGGACCCAGGGTCTCTGAGTGGAGAAACTCCTAGTCCGGGGGAAGATTGATGAGAAGGCTGACAGAGAAAGAAAGCCTTCCCCCAGAACTGATGCCCTGAATTTGGACTTCTAGCCTACTAGACTGTGAGAAAATAAATTTCTCTTTGTTAAAGCCATCCCACTTGCGGTATTTCTGTTACAGCAGCACTAGATGACTAAGAAAGTTTCTTAAGTAGCAAACAAACTTACCATATGACCCAGCAATTCCAGGCAAAATGAAAGCATATGTCCACACAGACTTGTACATGAATGTTTACAGTAGTTTTATTTGTACTAGCTCTGTAGCAGGCTGAATAAAATGGTCCCCAAATATGCGCACATCCTAATACCCAGAATCTGTGAATGCTACCTGATATGGCAAAAAGTATTTTGCTTATGTGATTACATTAAGAATATTGAGATGGAGGAATTGTCTGGATGATTCAGGTAGGCTCAGTGTAATCACAAAGGTCGTTATAGGAGGGGTGCAGGAGAAGTCAGTGTCAGAGTAGTAGGAGATGTAACCATGTGTCATGGATTGAATTGTGTCCCCCAAAAATATGTGTCAGCTTGGCTAGGCGGTGATTCCAGTATTGTGTGATTTCCACCATTTTGTCATCTGATGTGATTTTCCTATGTGTTGTAAATTCTATCACCATGATGTTAATGAGATGGATTAGCAGCAGTTATGTTGATGAGATCTACAAGATTAGATTTTGTCTCAAGTCAGTCTTTTTTGGGATATGAAAGACAGAAGCAAACAGAGAGACATGGGGACCTCATACCACCAAGAAAGCAGCACTGGGAGCAGGGCACATCCTTTGGACCTGGGGTCCCATGCCTGAGAAGCTCCTCGACCAGAGGAAGATTGATGACAAGGACCTTCTTCCAGAGCCGACAGAGAAAGAAAGCCTTCCCCTGGAGCTGACACCCTGAATTTGGACTTGTAGCCTACTAGACTGTGAGAGAATAAATTTCTCTTTGTTAAAGTCATCCACTTGTGGTATTCCTGTTACAGGAGTACTAGATGACTAAGACACCACAGAAGCAAAAGACTGTAGTGATGTGGCCACAGCCAATGCCAGCAGCCTCTAGAAGCTGGAAGAAGCAAGGAACAGATTCTCTCCTGGAGCCTCCAGAAGTTACCAGCCCTGCTCAGTAAGACTCATTTTGGACTTCTGACCTCCAGAATTGTAAGTGAACAGATTTATGTTATTTGAAGCTACTAAGTTTGTGGTAATTTGTTACAACAGCAACAGAAAACCAATACAAGCCCCAAGCTGGAAACAATTCAAATAGCCATAAAAAAAAAAAAAGAATGGATAAATAAATTGTAGTATATCCATGTAATGGAATACTACTGAACAATACTATTAAGACATGCAGTGAATGGATAAATATCAAAAATAATTATCCTGAGTGAAAGAAACCAAACAAAAAAGAGTAAATACTGTATAGTTGCATTGACACAAAGTCCTAGAAAATGAAATTTAAATTATAGTGACAGAAATCAAATAAATGGTTGCCTGGAGATGGAGGCAGGGAAGAAGGGTGAGATGGGTTACAAAGGTCCATGAGAACACTTTTGGGCATGGCAGATATTGTATTAGTTATTTATTGCTATGTAACAGAGGATAATAAATTTAGCAGCTTAAAACATCACACATTTATGGAATATTATTCAGGCATGAAATTCTAATATATGCTACAACATGGAAGAACCTTGGAAACATTATGCTAAGTGAAATAAGCCAGACTACAAAAGGACAAATATTGCATGATTCCACTTATATGAATATTTAGAATAGGCAAATTCATAGAGACAGAAAGTAGATTAGAGTTTACCAGGGGCTGGGGTAATGGGGAAGTGTGAAGTTATTACTGAAAGGGTACAGAGTTTTTGTTTGGGGTGATGAAAAGGTTTTGAAATGGATGGTGGTGATGGTTGCAAAACATTGTGAATATAATTAATGTCACTGAATTTACACTTAAAAATGTTTAAAGTGGTGAATTTTATGTTATATAGATCTTATCACAATAAAATGAAAATTTGAAAAAAGAAAACACACACTTACATTTATTGTCTCACAGTTTCTGTGAGTCAAGCGTTCAGGCACAGCTTAGCTGGGTCCTCTGCTTCAGGGTCTCTCACAGAGCTGCAGTCAAGATGTTGGCCAGGGCAACAGACTCATCTCAAGACTTGACTGGGGAAGGGTCTGCTTCCAAGCTCACATGGTTGTTGGCAGAATTCAGTTCCCTGCGATTGTTGAACTGAGTTTCTTACTTGCTATTAGCTGGAGGGCACCCTCAGTTCCTTGCCATGTGGGCCTCTCCATAGGGCAGCTCACAACATAGCAGCTTTCTTCAGCAAAGCCAGCAAGGACAAGAGTCTACTATAGCAAGGCAAAGTTACAATCTTATGTAAACAATCACAGAAGTGACATCCCATTACCACTGCCATATTCTGTTGGTTAGAAAGTTAGAAACAAGTCACAGGTCCCATGCACACAAGCGGGATTACACAAGAGCATGAATACCTGGAGACGGGGACAATTGAGACTATCTTAGAGTCTGCCATAAGTGTGTTCCTTTTTTTTATTGTGGTAATGATTTTATGGGTATATACATACGTCAAAGCTCATCAAATTGTACATGTTAAAAATGTGCAGTTTTTGTACATCAATTATATCTCAGTAGAGGTGTAAAAAGATAAAAAATTTTGACAAGCTGATTTTAAAGTTAATATGGAAATGCAAAGGACCAAATCCAGGCATGTCAAAAGAAGAGCGATTACCCTAACAGATATGACAACTTGTTAGAAAACTCTAGTAATTAAGACAGTGTGATATTTGTACAGAGACAGACAAATGCTTCAGTGGAACAGATCAGAGAACCCAGAAACAGACTCCCACATATGTGGAAACTTAATAAATAGCAGCAATGGCATTCTAAATCAGCAGGGAAAGGATGGACTTTTAAATAAACAATGTGGAGATAATTGGGTGCCCATATGGAAAAAAATAAAATTAGCTGTTTACCTCATAATATTCACAAAAATAAATTTCAGGTGGAGCAGATGCCTAGATGACTCAAAAGCAAAACTTCAAAACTTTTGGAATAAAAATACAGAGATATATCTTTATGCCCTTCATGTAGAGAAGAAATCTTTAAACAAGACACAGAAAATGTAAACCATAAAAGAAAAGAGTAATTAATTTGACTGCCTTAAAATTATAATCTTCTATACAACAAAAAAGGGAACCTTGGTGGCTCAATGGTTAAAGCGGCCGGCTGCTAACTGGTTTGAACTCGCCAGCCACACCACAGGAGAAAGATGTAGCAGTCTGCTTCCATAAAGATTACAGCCTTGGAAACCCTATGAGTCAGTTGTACTCCGTCCAATAGAGTTGCTATGAATCAAAATTGGCTCAATGGCCATAGGTTTGGTTTGGTTTGATACAACAAAAACACCATACGTTCAATGAAAAGACATGCTACAGAGTAGGAGAAATTGTTTGCAACATATACATACAACTGAACAAAGGGTTCATACTCATATGAAAGACTCCTCAAAAATCAGTAAGAAAATTATAAATCCAATAGACAAATGATGTGAACAGGAAGTTTACAAGAGAGAAAACCCCAAATTCTCATACACCTGTGAAAAGATGTTCAACTGCACTAAAAATCAGACATAAAATTTAAAAAAATAATAATAATAAGAGTATTTACACCCATCAGACTGGAAAATTAAAACAAAAATCTGACAATACCAAGCACTGGCAAGAAAGTGAAAAAAATGTGAACTCATTCACCTCTAGTAGGAATGTGAACTGGAAAAACAACTTTGAAAAGATAATTTGGTAATATCTAGTAAAGTTGAAGATGTACAAACTTATTCTACTGCTAAATACATATCCTAAAGAAATTCACACAATTGCATGAAAAGACAAAAAAAAAAATAAAAATATGTAAACAACCCAAATGTTCAATAGGAAAATAGGTAAATAAATTGTGGTATATTCCTATACCACATATTCATATACATATACATATTCATATTCATATACAGCAATTCAAAAGAGTGAACTAAAACTATAATTTGCAATATAGATAAATCGAAAAAAACATGGTGGGAGAGAAAAAAAGAAACTTGAAAGATAATATACAAAGTATAGTATCATTTACGTAAAACTTAAAAGCATGCAGGGCAATACAAAATGTATAATGAAAGTATAAAAACATAGATAGGAATAATGTACACCAAGTGACTGAAGTGTTTTCTCTGGAGGAGGAGGAAAGGGAATAGTTCACTGTGGAGCTTAACCATATCTGAAAGTTTTGACTGTAGTGTATGGTATAGCATGATAGTTAATAGCACGGATTCTAGAACTTATCTCCCTGAGTCAAAGTCCTGATTCCATCGCGTCCTAGCTGTGTGAACTTGGACAAGTTACCAAACCTCTCTGTGCCTCAATTTCTTCATCTATGAACTGAGGATTATAATTGTAGAACTTCCTATAAAGGCTATGAGGATTACATAAATTAAGTGTAAAGTGTTTTAGAACAGTTCCTAGCATGTAGTAAGTACCATGAACATTAGCTATTATTATTCCTTAAATAAATAAAGAAAATCTGAGCGACTATGCAAAAACATAGATTTTAAAAAGTGGCTGTCTTCGGCTGGGTTCTCTAGAGAAGGAAAACCAGTAAAGCATATAAATATATATATAGAGAGATTTATATCAAGGAAATGGCTCAAGCAGTTGTAGAGGCTAGAATGTACCAAGTCCGTGGGTCAGGATTGGAGGCTTCTCCTGATTCACATAGCTGCAGGGGCTGGTGAGCTCAAGACCAGCAGGTCAGAGAGCAGGGCTCTTGCTTACAGGCTGCGAAGATCGATGAATTCCAAGATCAGCAGGCAAGACTGCAGGTAAGCTGCTAGCTCAAGTCTCAAGAACTGGGGGTCAGGAGCCAGCTGCAGGATCCACTGTGAGCAAAAGCTGAAAAGCCTTGCTAGAATGTCCACTTATATTTGATGCAGGCAGATGCCCAAGGAAACTCCCTTTCAACTGACTGGCTTCTCACAGTAGATCTCATCATGGAGGTGATCACACTATATCAAATCTCGTCATGGAAGTGATCACAACATCATACGACTGTCAAACTACATCATAACTGCCAAACCACTGAGAATCATGGCGCAGCCAAGTTGACACACAACCTTAACCATCATAGTCCACCCCTTGTCAACTTGGTACTGTACACATCTCCTTAAACCAGACATAATCTCCGGATAAAGACAATTAGAAAATCATACTTTTGCCTAATATGATACAATGAACACACATACAACCAAAAATGCACTGGCCCTGTTTACATCTTATATTTTATAAGTGAAGAAAACAAAATATTTGACGCACACACACAAGGAAGAAATACAAAAATTACAGTCCTCATTTTTGCACCTGGTCATGTAGTCATAACTGGTATTTAGAACTACCTTCTTCCACCACCCATTCTGTATTCCCTTTGCCCACAGCAAGTACCTCAGCTGGTCATGGTTCTTTGCCTGGTGGGGTGACCCAAACCTTCATTTCTGAAGGCTCTGGGCCATTAGCAATCATGTTGGAATTAGGTTGCTGTAATTTTCCATTGACTTTAATCACAGGGCATGGTAGTGCTAAGAGATGCCCTAAGGGATCTCCTGCATTCCAGATGTACTCTTCTTTACCTCCATTATGTAATATAATCCGATTTCCTCTTGGCAATCTGGATCAATCACACCAGGCAGAATGGTAACTCTCTTCTTTGCCTGTTGATCCAGAGGCATAAGGAGCCCAAAGTGGTCAGGTGGCATTCTTAGCTTCCAGTTCAATGGAATCAGTGATGTGTCTCCAGGTGGGAGCATTCGTCCCTTTGAAACTAAGACCGCTAGACCCACAGAGCATAAGGTCATAGGGATAGGAAACAAAAATCTTGTCAGTGGTCACTAGGGGTAATAGTGAGTGGTGCCACTCCCATTTCCAGCCCTTGATTCCTGGACCCGTGAATCCTGGCTATGGGAGAAAGAGCACCATATATTGAAAGAGCACCATACACAGCCTCCTGGAGGACATTATCCCAACCCTGCAAAGTATTGCCACTCAGCTGGCACTGTAATTGTGCCTTTAGAAGGCCATTCCATCCTTCTAACAAGCAAGCTGATTCAGGATGAGGAGGAACATGGTAAGACCAGTGAATTCCATGAGCATGGGCCCATTGCTACACTTAATTTGCTGTGAAGTGAATCCCCTGATCCAAGGTGATGCTGTGTGGGATACCATGATAGTGGATAAGGCATTCTTTAAGTCCACAGATGGAAGTTTTGGCAGAAGCATTGGGTGCAGGGAAGGCAAATCCATATCCAGAGTGTCTATTCCAGTAAGAACAAGATACTGCCCTTTCCATGATGGAAGTGGTCCAATGTAATCAACTTGCCACCAGGTTGCTGGCTGATCACCTCAAGGGATGGTGCCATATCAGGGACTCATTGTTGGTCTCTGCTGCTGGCAGACTGGGCACTCAGCAGTGGCTGTAGCCAAGTCAGCCTTGAAGAGTAGACATCCATGTTGCTGAGCCCATGCATAACCTCCATCCCTGCCACCATAGCCACTTTGTTCATGAGCCCATTGGGCAGTGATGAGAGTGGCTAGGGAAAGAGGATGACTGGTTTCCACAGAACACATCATCCTATCCACTTGATTATTAAAATCCTTCTCTGCTGAGGTCACCCTTTGGTAAGCATTCACATAAGTCACAGATATCTTCACTTCTTTGGTCCATTCAGAGAGATCTACCCACATACCTCTTCCCCATACTTCCTTGTCTCCAATTTTCCAATCATATTCCTTCCAAGTCGCTGACCATTCAGCCAAACCATTGGCCACAGCCCATGAATCAGTATACAATCACACATCTAGCCATTTGTCTTTCCAAGCAAAGTGAACAACCAGATGCGCTGCTCAAAGTTCTGCCCATTGGGAGGATTTCCCTTCACCACTGTCCTTCAGGGAGGTCCCAGAAAGGGGGCAGTAGAGTAGCGCTGCGGCTGTCCACTTTTGAGTGGTGCCTTCATAACGCGCAGAACCTTCTGTAAACCAAGCACGAGTTTTCTCTTCCTCAGTCAACTGATCATAAGACACTCTCCATGAGGCCATAGGTGCATACTGGGAGATGGAAGGTAATGTAACAGGAGTGGAGACCATGGACATTTGGGCCACTTTCTCATGCAACTTACTTCTACCTTCAGGACCTGCTTGGGCCTGATCTCGTATATACCACTTCCATTTAATGATACAGTGCTGCTGTGCTCATCCAACTTTATGGCTCTGTGGGTCAGACAACACCCAGTTCATAATGGGCAGCTCAGGCTGCATGGTGACTTGATATTCCACAGTTAAGCATTCAATCTCTACTACAGCCTGGTAACAAGCCAAAAGCTGTTTCTCAAAAGGAGAGTAGTTATCTGCAGAGGATGGCAGGGCTTTGCTCCAAAATCCTAAGGGTCTGCACTGTGATTCATCAATATGGCCCTGCCAAAGACTCCAAACAGCATTTCTATCTGCCACTGACACTTCAAGCACCATTGGATCAGCCAGACTTTATGGCCCAAGGGCAAAACTGCTTGCACAGCAGCCTGAACCTGCTACAGAGCCTTCTCTTGTTCTCGGCCCCAATCAAAACTAGCAGCTTTTCGAGTCACTTGATAAACAGGCCATAGTTGTTGTTGTTAGGTGCCGTTGAGTCGGTTCCGACTCATAGCAACCCTAGGTACAACAGAACAAAACACTGCCCAGTCCTGTGCCATCCTCACAATCGTTGTTATGCTTAAGCCCATTGTTGCAGCCACTGTGTCAATCCATCTTATTGAGGGTCTTTCTCTTTTTTGATGGCCCTCTACTTTACCAAGTATAATGTCATTGTCCAGGGACTGATCCCTCCTGACAACGTGTCCAAAGTATGTGAGACGTAGCCTCGCCATCCTTGCTTCTAAGGAGCATTCTAATACTTCTTCCAAGACAGATTTGTTCATGCTTTTGGAAGTCCATGATATATTCAATATTCTTCACCAACACCACAATTCAAAGCTGTCAATTCTTCTTCAGTCTTCCTTATTCATCTTCCAGCTTTCACATGCATAGGAGGCAACTGAAAACACCATGGCTTGGGTCAGGCACACCTTAGTCTTCAAGGTGACATCTTTGATTTTCAATACTTTAAAAAGGTCTTTTGCAGCATATCTGCCCAATGCAATGCATCTTTTGATTTCTTGACTGCTGCTTCCATGGATGTTGATTGTGGATCCAAGTAAAATGAAATCCTTGACAACTTCAATCTTTTCCTCATTTATCAGGCCATAGTAGCACACTCAAATGAGGAATATGTTGCCTCCAAAATCCAAAGAGGTCCAGTAGGTGTTGTGCCTCCTTTTTAGTTGTGGGAGCAGCCAGATGCAATAATTTATCCTTCACTTTTGAAGGAATATATCTACATGTCCCACATCACTGGACCCTAGAAATTTCACTGAGGTGTAAGGCACTTGAATTTTTGTGGGATTAATTTCCCACCCTCTACCATGCAAATGGTTTACCAATAAGTCCAGAGTCATTGACACTTCTTCCTTACTAGGTCCAATCATCGTAATATCATCATTGTAATGGATCAGTGTGATGTCTTGTGGAAGGGAAAGGCAATCAAGTTCCCTGTTGACTAAATTATGACATAGGGCTGGACAGTTGATGTAGCGCTGAGGTAGGCAACTGAAAGTGGATTGCTGCCTTTGCCAGTTGAAGGCAAACCGCTTCTGGTGGTCCTTCCAAACAGGTATGGAGAAAAAGGCATTAGCCAGATCAATAGCTGCATACCAGGTACCAGGAGATGTATTAATTTGCTCAAGCAATGAAACTATATCTGGAACAGCAACTGCAATTGGAGTCACCACCTGGTTAAGTGTTTGATAATCCACTGTAATTCTCCAAGATCCATCTGTTTTTTGCACAGGCCAAATAGGCAAGTGGAATGGGAATGTGGTGAGAATCACCACCCCTGCATTCTTCAAGCCCTTGATGGTGGCAGTAATCTCTGCAATCCTTCCAGGAATGTGGTATTGCTTTTGGTTTACTATTTTCCTAGGTAGGGGCAGTTCTAATGGCTTCCACTTGGCTTTTCCTACCATAATAGCCCTTACTCCACTTGTCAGGGATCCAGTGTGGGAGTTCTGAGTATACTTATTCCAATTATGCATTCCTGATCCAGGGAAATCATTACAGGATGGGTTCGGGGACTAACTGGACCTACAGTGAGATGGACATGAGCTAAGATTCTTTTAATAACCTGACCTCTATATGCCCCCACTCTGACTGGTGGGCCACAGTGATGTTTTGGGTCTCCTGGAATTAGTGTCTTTTCAGAGCCAGTATCCAGTAATCCCTGAAAAGTCTCATTATTTCCTTTTCCCCAATGAATAGTCACTCTCATAAAAGGCAGTAGATCCCTTTGGGGAAGGCTGGGAGAAAGATTAACGGTATAAGTTTTTGGCAGTGTAGTGGAGTCCTTCCTCAAGGGGACCCGGACTCTCCTTCATTCAAGGGGTTGTGGGTCTTTAAACTCGCTCAAGTCTGGGAATTGATTGAGGGGACATGACTCTCTATTCCGGCGATTCAAGTTAGACTGCCATTTACTTGAGCTAGAATTCTTCTGCTTGTACAAATCAAGTAAATATTTAGTATATTTTCTATTTCACTTGTAGGGACACCATGACTAAGTAGCCAACACCATAAGTCCATATGAGTCAAACAATTCTGATTACTACTTTGACTCTGCTGTCCATTATGGTAACCACACCCATCTTTGTCAACTGAGTGCCACCACTTGGCCCCTACTACCACAGGATCCATTCAGCCCCATTGTAGGTAGGTGTCTTAATTCAGTTAGGGAAGTTTCCACTGTCAGATCTGACTTACATAAAATAGCAATCACAGCAGTCTTCAAGGATGCTGGGCCTCCCTTCACAAATTTGTTCCTCACAGTTGTGCTAGAAGGTATGTCCTCTGGGCATTCCATGTGTAAGTATGTAGGTCTAACCTGATAAATGCACTCTAGCATGCCAATTTCCCTAAGCCTTTCAAGGTAGGTCTAGTACTTCATCTTGATTTGGTGTAGACCGTCACATAATCCATGCTTCAGCAACCCAACCAAATAAACTATTAGATCCTTTCCTAACTTCTTGAACTGAAACATTGAATGAAGAATCTGTGCTTAGTATCAATAAACTCAGACTGATCCATCTTTATGCTCCTTGCATCATTATCCCACACCCTTACTAGCCATTCCTATGCATATTCCCCAGGTTTCTGTTTGTACATATTAGAAAAGTCAGGCAGTCCTTTTGGAATGTAGTGTACCTCCTCCTGGGTCACACTTTGTACTTCACCTTTTGGGGCTCCCTAAGTCTAGTTATAGGTCTAGAAGCCAAAATCAGTGGTGGGGAAGTGTTTTGAGAACATTCAGCATTGTCTTGTAAAGCATCTGGTTTGAGGAGTCAGAGCTCAAGCAAAGTCCATGTGGAGGATGGCTCAAAAAAGGCACTGAGGATCAAGGGGGGTGGGAAAGGTATCCATAAACACATATATATTGTCATTGTTGCCATCAAGTCAACTCAAACTCATGGTGACCCCATGGGTTGTAAAGTAGAACTGAGCTCCATAGGGTTTTTTGTTTTTTGGTTTTTTTAATAATATTTTATTGTGTTTTGGTGAAAGTTTACATAGCAAGTTAGGTTCCCGTTTGACAATTTCCACACAAATTGATCAACGACATTAGTTATATTTTTCATTTCTCTTTAACTGTGTTCTTGTTGTTCCATTTCCAATACTCTAGTTTCCTCATCCCCTTATCTTCTCATCTTTGCTTTAGATTAAATGTTGACTTTTTGGACTCATACAGATGATTTTTTAGTAGAGCACTGATCTAACAGGTAATATCCTTTATTTTGTGTCACTTTGCTTTTCTGCTAAAAGGTGATCTCGGGATAGTTTTGTTTAAGGTTTAAAGAGTGACTCAGGGCAATAGTCTCTGAGGGTCTTCTGGTCTCAGGTGGCCCAGTTAGTCTGGGCTTTTTTTAAGAATCTGAGTTACATTCTACATTTTTCTCCCATTCTATCTGGGATTATTGGTTGTGACCCCCATCAGAAAGGTCAGTGGTGGTAGCCAGACAGTATATAGCTCTCTGGTGTCAGGGTAGTTGAGGTCATGGCTCCTGTAGGCTATCAGCCTTGTAGACTTGTGTCTTCTCTGAGATTTTGGTTACCATCTTATTCTTTTGCTCCTGATGATTTGAGACTAATAGTTGCAATGGTTAATGTTGTGTGTCAACTTGGCTGTGCCATGATTCTCAGTGGTTTGGCAGTTATGATGTAGTTTGGCAGTTGTATGATGTTGCTATCACTTCCATGATGAGATTTGATATAATGTGATCACCTCCATGATGGGATCTGCTGTGAGCAGCCAATGAGTTGAAAGGGAGTTTCCTTGGGCGTATGACCTGCATTGAATATAAGTGGACATTCTGGCAAGGCTTTGGTCATTCTGGATCCTGCAGCTGGCTCCTGTTCATCTGACCTCTGGTTCCTGGGACTTGAGCTAACAGCTTACCTGTGGTCTTGCCTGCCGATCTTGGGATTCATCGATCTTCGCAGCCTGTAAGCAAGAGCCTTGCTCTCTGACCTGCTGGTCTTGAGCTCACCAGCCCCTGCAGCTGTGTGAATCATGAGAAGCCTCTATCCTGACCCACATAGTTGGTATGTTCTAGCCTCTACAACTGCTTGAGCCATTTCCTTGATATAAATCTCTATATATGTATATTTATATACTTTATTAGTTTTCTTCTCTAGAGAACCCAGCCTAAGACAGTTGTATCTTAGATGGCTGCTTGCAAGCTTTAAGACCTCAGATGCTACTCACTTCACTAGGATGCAGAACATGAACTTTGTGAACTGTATTATGTCAGTTGACTGAGTTGTCCCATGAAACTATGGTCCTAAGCTTTCAAATGTAGAAAACCAATCTCAGAAAGTGTTTGATTATGTCTAGGAGTATCTGTAGTTGTGTCTTCAATGAATATATGTGCCTGCACACACATATCTGTATTTACACATACATAGATACTTCTATCTGTTCTCACATACGTATACACTTGTACCTACCCATATACCTATATGCTTGGACCCATCCATATGTGATCCTTCCCCACAGGGTTGTCAATGGCTGTGATCTTTTAGGAGTAGATCAACAGACCTTTCTTCTGAGGTGCCTCTGGGTGGATTTGAACCACAAACCTTTCAGTTAGTAGCTGAGTGCTTAACCATTTGTGGCATCCAGAGACTCTCTCTCTCCATATATATATATGCATATACATGTATATATATACATATATACATATATATACACATATATACATATATATATATACACACACATATATATATACATGAAGAGAGAGTTATTTCAAAGAATTGGCTCACATGATTACGGGGGGCTGGCAAGTCCAAAATTCATAGGTCAGGCGGCAGGCTGGAGACTCCTGCAGGCTTGCATCCTAAGCGTTTCATAGGTCAGGCAACAATAAGAGTGAATAATAAGAGTGTTCTGATAAAATATCTGTTTACAGTTTGGAGGCAGAACACACCTTAGGGAAACTCCCTTTTTGCTCTTAAGGCCTTCCAACTGATTGACTGAGGCCGGTCCACATTGTGGAAGGTAATCTGCTTTACCTGAGGCCCAAATGATTTAATCACATACAACTACTTTGTCTTAGTCATCTAGTGCTGCTCCAACAGAAATATCACGAGTGGATGGCTTTAACAAAGAGAAATTTATTCTCTTCACAGTCCAGTAGGCTATAAGTCCAAATTCAGGGCATCAGCTCCAGGAAAAGGCCTTCTGTCTCTGTCAACTCCAGAGGAAGAGAGGAAGGTCCTTGTCATCAGTCTTTCCTTGGTCTCGGAGCATCTCAGCGCTGGAACCTCGGGTCCAAAGGACACACTCTGCTCCGGGCACTGCTTTCTTGGTGGTATGAGGTTCCTATGTGTCTCTGCTCGCTTATGTCTTTTATATCTCAAAAGAGATTGCATTAAGGCACTATCTAATCTTTTCAACCTCATCAGTATAACCTCATCAGAGTGATAGAATTTACAACACATAAGGAGATCACATATAGTCTCATCATAGTGATAGAGTTTACAACACATAAGGAAATCACATCAGATAACACAATCATACAATACTGGGAATCATGATCTAGCGAAGTTGCTACACACATTTTTTGGGGGACACAATTCAATCCATGACATATTTCATAACAGTAACTAGATTAGTGTTTTATCAAACAACTGGGCACCACAGCCTAGATAAGTTAACACATAAAATTAACCATCATGCCATGTGTGTGTATGAGGGATTGTCCAGGAGGGAGTGTCAGAGCCTAACAGGGTAACAAGAGCGCCATGTGAAGGGGCAGTATGGCATGGGGAGTCAGAGTCTAAGCACGGTGACAAGACCCCCTCACATAAGGGTGGCCCAGTGAAGGCTATCAAACTCTGAGCAGGATGAAGAGGGCATCAACAATGGGCAGGGTTAGCAGCAGGGATGGGAAAGTGTTTTCTTACAGGGGAATTGATCAAATAGGAAATACCTTAATGATAAGGGAGGCCAGGTTTCTCACTGTTGGAAAGTGGAGTTACAAGTAGGAAAGGGAGAAAACTAGAAACAATCCTATGGTGTTGGATTAGGATTAAAGGTAATCGTGAACATACACACATACATATTTCCTAGCTCAGTCCTTTGAGAGGGCCTAGGAAGAGCAATACCCTGTACCAATGAGCATGCCTAGCATCCAGATCTCAGCTTTGAAATACCATCCTCCACTAAAAGAAACCAGGGCTCTTTGAAGAAATGGCTGCATACAGGGATAGGCAGGGAAAGTACAAGATGAGCCAGGAATATCTTGTGCCAAAGCCAAGGAAGTGCTCAAAGAATGATGTCAGAGGGACATTTGCATCACTCATTTCAGAGGCAATCTGAGCATTAAAATACATAATGTTAGTAACAGATTATAACCCAGTAAGTAAAATAAGAACCTATGAGTTTAAACCAGGGGTCAGCAAACTATGGCCCATGAATCAAATCCTGCCCACTGCCCATTTTTGTATGGCCCTGCAAGCTAAGAACGGTTTTTATAGATGAATATTTGCAATGGATTTGATTATAGAGAAGTTAACTTTAAATTCCAATTAAGTGAAGTCTTACCCTCCCAAAAAAGAATTCCATTCTTCTCATTAGTAGACCTATATTAACAAAAAACTGTACTTAATGATCATCATGTTTTCAATGTCATCAACAAAGATTTAAAAATGTTTATCAAAAAAAATTTTTTCTCTAGGGCAATCTTCGAAAACATCTTTTAGGGAGACTTTCACATACACAAATACTGAGAGCACAAAAAACCCACGTATTTTCTACCCTTATCTTTTTCTATTAGCACTTAGTAAATAGTAAGATTTGTTGGACCAGTGAAGACCCTCCTGACTGTCGTTACTGGAATCTGTACCAATGATTATTAAGAAAGACAATTCAAAATGTAAAATCACAGTGATATTTAGCAGTTTTTAGCCAATCTGTGAAAAGGTAAAACTTTTAATGATTTTACCTATTTGTAATGTTAACATATACTGATGATTCTGTAGCATTCTTTGGATTCGAGCATACATGGTTCTGGCAGCATGCTTGTCCATTTTCCACTTTTGCGTCTTGAAACATATGCTGAATAAAATCTTTCTTCTTGCTTTACCATAAAAAAAAAGTTTTCTCTCTTATTATAAAGTTACCTACATCATATCCTCAATTTTGCCTCTTGGTCTACAATGCCTAAAATATTTACTATCTGATCCTTTACACAAAAAGTTTGCTGATGACACAGTGGCTGCAACAATGGGCCCAAACATAGCAACAATAGTGAGGATGGCACAGGACTAGGCAGTGTTTCTTTCTGTTGTACATAGGGTCCCAATGAGTCATAAGCGACTCCATGGCACCTAACAACAACAGATCTTTTTCCTTATGTGAACATAAAACTAAAGAGGATGATTTCTATTAGGGTCAGCTCCAAAGATTCCAGTAATTCATAAAAACTAGCAACCTGGCTTACTTGTCAAGATCTGTGAAGGATCTGAGATTTTACCTTATTTGAAAGCTCACAAGTTAGCCGGCAGTGGTTTCATGGACTGTGGCAGAAAACATGAGAAGGCAACACAAGTGGGCGCGGATTGATATCTGTACACACAGTGAACACCTTTAAAACAGAGGCGTCCTGAACTTAGGGAATCCTAATCATCTATAACTGGCAGTAAAGATTGCCTGCTCCTGCTCTAGTGGGAGCCACTATCTCCCAAGGCTGTATGATGTCTTTGAGATGATTGCCCAGGACAAATTGAAAATCAGTGAATACTCACAGTTGTGCAGAGACCCATGGAGAATTATCTCACAACATTCAAACTGAACTGATAAATAAGTTGTCAATTTGGTGTAAACTGGTATTTTTCTACACTGAAATAACAAGTTACTTTGGAGTTGTATAAAACCAAAACCAAACCAGTTGCCATTGAGTCAGCTCCAACTCATGGTGACCTCATGTGTGTCAGAGTAGAGCTTTACTCCATAGGATTTTCAATGGTTGATTTTTCAGAAGTAGATCACCAGACACTGCCTGATCATTGTCATTTCAGTAAAGCGTATTCCTAAGATTACACTCATTAGAACACAAAATCACAATTTCAAATGCCTACAAATATTCTACAAGCAAAGTAAGTGAGTGACAGTTTGTGTATAAGGTGATAAAAGGCAATTATTAAATGGGCTCACTGTCAGAGACACAATCAAGAATGCAAAGACAGTGATGAAATGGAAGTATGCGTTCCATATAAAGGGAGAGGAATGACTTAGGTTTGGTTAGTTGTTTCCAGATTTTCCAACTCTTAAAGAGAAGTAAAAATCCAGTGTCTATGTATAAATCTGATTTTTAAAGTTGGCAACATAGTAATTTAAACTTTAATAAAAGTAATAGACACTATATATATGTATATATGTATGTTCGTGTGTGTGCATATATATATATAAATACATATATATACATGACATACAAAAATGTGTACAAGTAGAAAAAAAGTTTGCTAACCCCTGGTCTAAACTAATATAAATAAATAAATGAATAAATTTAATGTTTGACGAGGAATGGAATATCTAAATGGTTTCAGAGTACTGCCTCACAAAATACTTTTTAATTGTGAAGGGAAAAAGTGGAGAAGCCTAACAGATACCACCTTAAGTGATAAGCAAATAAATACCTTCAGTAATGGGACAAATTGAAACTGAGTTCCATCTGATAGGTACAGTGAGAACACAGACTGCTCCTATGATATTCCTGCCAAAGAGGCACAGTCTGAATCTAATCATGAGGAAACAAACTCAAATCAACAGGTATCTCCAAAATAACTGGCCTGTAGTCTTCAACAGTGTAAAGGTCATGAAAGTCAAGGAAAACCCAAGGAACTGTTCCAGACAGAAGAGACAGAGACAGGACAACTAATGCAATGTGCAATTCTGGACTGGGTCCTTTTGCTATAAAGGAGATTATTGTGACAAATGGCAACACTTTAATGTGGGGTCTAGGGGTTAAAAGGCAGTACTATATTGATGTTAATTCCCTGATTTCCATGGTTGTATTGTGGCTATGCATTATGTAGGAGAGTGTCCTTGCTTGTAGGAAATACACATTAAATTTTTCAGGGGTGCTAGGGCGTTAGTTGTCAACTTATTTTCGAACAGTTCAGGGGAAAAAAAGGTTTTTGTACTGTGCTTTGACGAAATTAGAGAGTTTTATATTATTCTCACTTTCCCAGACTTCCTTAGAGAGAGGGACACACATGTGACATAGTACTAGCCAATGAGGCATAAGCAGAAGAGGGCTGGGAATTTATGGGGAAGTTTGTGCTTTCCTGGCAGACTCCACCCTGTCCTCCTTCTTCCTTCTTTCTGCCTGGAATATGGGCATGGTGTCCAAATGTAGAGCATCCTGGATTTTAGAATACTGAGGAGACAAGTGTGAAGAGGAAAGCTGATACGCTAAAGATGGCAGACAGGGTGCTCCAAAGACACTGGGCTGCTCCAGAGCAGGCGAATGTCTACTAGAGAGGGGATGGGGGAATCCTTCTGGGAGGTGTTAGGGATTAAATTGTGTCCCCCAAAAGATACGTTGAAGTCCTAACCTCTGTATCTGTGATATGACCCTGTGAAATAGTGGGGTTTTTTTTTATGTTAATCAACTCATACCAGAGTAGATGGGTCCTAAACTTAAACCCTTCTGAGTGGAGTCTTATAAAAGGGAGTACAGACATAGCAATAGAGACTATAAAAACTGCATGGGGGCGGTGTCTGACTTCCTCTAACTTCGCAAGGGGAAAGAAGAATCAAGATTAACAGCCCAACGCGGATTCCTATGAGGTGGAGGTCAGACGTGCCTCCTCTCTCCGCCATCTTTACCAATTCTGACACCAACCATCCCTCCCACGGCACTCTCTACTTCTCTGCTAAGTTCAATTATTCATTGCAATGGCTATACAGAACTCACAGACAATATTCATGATTATGAGGTTTATTAGGGAAGTAACAGTTACAATACAGGCTTAGGAACACTCAGGATACAGTGCTTCCATGAGGACAGTCTCTTCCCACCATACTTGCTGGCTCTAGGCCTCTGCCCAAAGACACTCAGCTTCCTCTCTCCATGATCTGGGAAGCTCACCATGCCATATCTTGCTGCCGGGTCTCTGCTGCCATGTTTCTGCAACCTTCAGTGTTACAGTTCTTTCTCTCTCTGTCTCCTGCTTCCAGGAGCTTCTCAGCACAGGGATCCCACGTCCAAAGGACATGCTCTCCTCTCCTGGCTGTTCTTCCTTGGTGGTGGTGGGATCTTCTCTTTCCTGCCTCTAGGGTGGCTCATTTCAAGCCCAGGGGGATGGCAAAACTGACCAATCCCTTTGGTGGGCCACAATTACCCTATCACATAGTCCCACCCAATCACTTGAGTGGGAATTACAAAACCATGGCTAGGAAGGCCACACAAAAGCAATCCATCACACTGCACGGACACACAGGGGAAGACTCCTCGTGAAGACAGAGGCAGATGCATCTATAAGCCCAGGAATGCCAAGGCTTGCCGGCAGCTACTAGAAGCTGAAAGAGACAAAGATGAACCCTCGCCTAGAGTCAATGCCCTGAATTCAAAATTTAGCCTTCAGAAATATGAGAAAATGAATTTTTGTTCTTTAAAGCCACCCACTTGTGGTAATTTTGTTACAGCAGCAATAAGAAACTAAGACAGGAGGCTTCAAAGAAAACTTTAGGGGCTGCTTAGAACGACAAAAGAAAGGTCTCCCATCATTCCTTGTGTTGTGTGGCCCCTTCCCACTGTTAACATCCCTGCACCCACCCTTTCTGCTGGCTATTACATAAACAAGTCATAAAATAAAATATCAGATTAAAAACAGAGGAAGAGAAGAAAAGAAAATTAAAATTAAAAATGTGAAGCCAGGAACAGAAATTTGGAAAAGATAAAACAAACAAACAAAAAAATAAAGAACAATTTTTTTTAACTAGTAGCTTAAGTATCTTTTTTAATAGTAAAAATAAGTAAATATTTTACAAGAAAACAAAGTAAAATTAGAAATTATGTATAAGAAGTAATCAAGGTGAATAAGTAAAGGCAAATAAAAGTTAAGACCTTCAAAGGAATAAAATCATGCTAAGAGAAATATAATAAAAGGATAAATGTCCTCAGTAAAACAAACAACAAAAAAAGCTAGATCCTGGTAAGCAGTTTGCATACTTCAAAAAGGTCTTTCTACATTCAAAATACTTTCCCACCAAGAAGGAAGAAAATGGAAAAGACAAAAATTGCTAAAGAACATGAAGTAGAGTCGAGGGCAATCCCACCAAAAAGAGGAAGAAAATATAAGCAGTAGAAAAAGTGTTCTGAGGAAGGAGAAGCATTTTTCTGACCTGCGAGGAGAAACTAAAACCAATCCCAAGAAAGAACTTAATATCTACTTTAAATCAGGAAATGAAAATGCAAATGCATCTGAGGAATGTTTTCTGGAAGGAGAGCCTGGAAGAGTCATGCCCTTTTTTTCTGATTTCACCATCTTCTGGAGGTTTTTGCTCCTGCCCTTATAGGAAAATAGTGGTTTCCTAACAAGCAATCAGGAAATATTAGGCAACAAGGTTCCAACTGGCCTTGCTTGAACACCAAAAAGCTTCTGTGTTGTTGGCTTCAGCTTCTTCAGGGCTTTAGCTCCAGTGTCCTCTGGCCTGGCTTTGGAGGGCAGAGCTGAAGGAGATGAAATCAGGGGTTGCTGGGGGAGCAATCCTCAAGAGAAGTATTTTCTGAGAAGCAAATCTAGTTTGGGGGTTCTTTGGTTGGGCTATCGGAGGCAAGAAAAAGAGGCTCATTCGAGTTGCTTCAACAAGTGGGGTCACATGTCCACAGGAACCCAGGAAAAGATGATCAGCCAGGTCTCGAGAGGAACAGGAATAGGTGGGTGTTCATGGCCCTTTGCTCTGGTGCTGCACCATTAAAGTGCCTTTACAATCATTCTCACTATTCTCTTTGTGTCTGTCTACTTTTCTTTTCTCTCTCAACCTACAAGATATCGTGCTACATCATGTGGATTTAGTTATAAATAGATACGGATATGTGTAACAAGATGCTAAAATACAACACTTTCTCCTTCAGTTTTGAGAACCCAAACCACAAAGCAATAGATGCAAAGTAACCCCACATTCCAGAGCAAGGTGCTAAACCATCTATGCAGCATTTGCAAAAGACATACCTAAAAACTCATTTTAAAACCCTAAGAACATCAGCCACCTCAAGGATATTAAAGGGTTGAAACTGAAGTGGAAAGAAAAAAAGGGAGGTGGGGAGAAAAAGTTTTTTTTTTTTTTTGGAGAAAATTGTAGTAGTGTGGAAGAGAGAAGGAGCCTGGTGGCATGGTGGTTAAGTGCTTGACTGCTAACCAAGAGGTCAACAGTTCGAATCCACCAGCCACTCTGCAGGAGAAAGATGTAGCAGTCTGCTTCCATAAAGATTACAGCTTTGGAAACCCTATGGGGCAGTTCTACTCTGTCCTATAGGCTCACTATGAGTCGGAATTGACTTGATGGCAATGGGTTTGGTTTTGTTGTTTTTGTTGTTGAGGAGAAGGAGAGGAGGTGCTTGCCCCTCACACCAAACCAAGTGATTGGGACTTCAAGGGGCCACTTGGACAGCATAATGTCTATGGGTGGCTGGCTAACTACTTTGGTAGCGAAGTACAGAGAATGGTCTTGGGAAGCAGCTGCAAAAGCTCAATGGAGTCTGGATTACGGAGGTGGCCTAGGGTTGTCTATAAAAGGACCCTGCCCAAGAAGACTCCCTGGAGGAACCATGGGGTCCCACCAGAGAGTCTGACCAATGGCCAAGGGAGGAATGGTAAATGGGCAGCTGGAGGAAAGGCACAGTCCTTATCAAGGAAGCTGCAATCAGAGGAGCCCAAAAGGGATATCACCAAGAAAGCTATGTAAGACCCAATGGAAGAAAGTCAGCTTTAAATGCCTGCCAAGGGCAGAAAATACCAGCACTGTATTACGACAGTACCGGTCAAGTAAGACCTTTCCTGTTCTTTGCACCTCTCTTCTTTCCCCAAGCTCCAACAAGGCAGCCTAGTGATGGAGGGCAAGATGAGGAGATGCCAAAGGTCATGAAGGAGAGAATAAGCGAATCACCATCCCCTTTGCCCTACTCCCCTCCGCCTCACCACCCCCTCACCCCCACCACTTTGACTTCATGCCTGAAGCAGGCAAGGGCTGAGAGAAAGAAAACCTTTAATATCATCTGAAGTTTGGGGTTTTGATCCAGTAGCGAGGAAATAACTGATGTTTCAGAAGAGAGGGGATAACTGGAGGACCAAAGGTCTTGAATAGACAGAGGAGATGGGATCTGTCCAGTGTTTAAGAGGAGGGACGTCCATTAATAGGAACAGGGACAGTTCATCCTCTGTAGCAGGAGACTGGGGGTGCAAATTGATAGGGAAATATAGCTGCATTTCCAGGCAGTGCTGAAGCCTCATTAGAAGTGCTTCATCTTGCATTTAGGGTAGGATCAGTGCACACAGGTGTGGTTTGCCTCTGACCGTGTTTACTTGCCTGAGAATGGTACAGAATGGGCAGAGAGTTGGATTTACCTAGGGTTAGAGTTTTTTTTTTTTTTTTTCCCCTGAGGGTGGTAATGGTTCAGTGGTAGAATTTTCACCTTCCATATGGGATATCCGGAGCCCTGGTGGCTCAGTGGTTAAGAAATTGGCTGCTAACCAAAAGGTCAACTTGACTGGGCCATGATTCTCAGTGGTTTGGCATATGTAATGATGTACTTATCCTCCATTTTGTGATATAATGTAATCACCTCCATGAGATGATCTGAAGTGATCAGCTAATCAGTTATAAGGGGAGTTTACTTGGGAGGTGTGGCCTACATCCAATATATGTGGACATTCTGACAAAGCCCACTGACTTTTGCTTGCTTTGGATCCTGCATCCTGCTCATCATCATCTGAGCTCCGGTTCTTGGGATGTGAGCCAGCAGCCTGCTGTATTTCCTGCCGATCTTGGGTTCATCAGTTCCTGCAGTTACATGAGTCAGGAGAAGCCTCATTCCTGACGCCTGACCCATGGACTTGGGACTTGCCAGCCTTTACAACTGTGTAAGCCATTTCCCTGAGATAAGTCAATCTCTCTCTCTCTTTATATACTTCACTGGTTTTGCTTCTCTAGAGAACTCAGCCTAAGACATTTGGCACCGAGAGTGGTTCTAGAAAAACAAGTTGTAAGGATGAATTTTCTAAATTGATTTTCAAGTCTGGTTAGTCTTAA
This sequence comes from Trichechus manatus latirostris, assembly GCF_000243295.1. Lineage (NCBI taxonomy): Eukaryota > Metazoa > Chordata > Mammalia > Sirenia > Trichechidae > Trichechus > Trichechus manatus. Next base: position 12,497,779 of record NW_004443971.1, read on the forward strand.
AGATGATGATGACTCTGCTTCCAGTAGTAAACAGGATGCTGCTAATCCATGGCATGAGGTGGCTATAGAAATACACAAAATATCACCACTAATAGATCAAGTATTTGTGAGACGCGAGGCTGTGAGTGATCACATGTTTGATATTTTTCTACAATTTTGTCAGAATGAGAAGTATAATAAAGCTGGTTGGTTGGTCATACTTTTACTAGACAAAGTAGTGAAAGAGGTGAACTCAGAGCTTCAGAGTCACAGCTCAAGCACCACATAAATGATGTCAAATTTGCCACTTGTGCCCTGAAAGAAAGCCTTATTTCTTGTAGTAACGAGCTGATATTGCTGAAAACAAAACCGAGAGTCTTATTGTAAGAGTGAGTGAATTACAATACCAGTTGAATTCCCAACCTCGAATTTGTGTCTGAAGTTAAAGTGAGGGCATTGACTGGGAAGAAATGGGATCCAGAAACTTGGGATGGGAACATATGGGCAGATAATCAGAAAGCTGGGAACACTGAGCCCTTAAATTCCATTGAATCACTCCTGCCAAAGGAACCAGCCCTCTTATTCCCATCTGAAGAGATTACTCCATCTTTGTCTGCTAAGCCACCCTCTCCAGTAAAACCATTAGCCCCTCCACCCCCATCTGATAAGATTAACTCAGCTGTGTCTTAAGAGGCTTTGTCTGAGATATCGCATGGGGCAGCATCTTAGTCATTGCCTGAGGAGGCACGCGAGTCATTGCTTGGGGCATCACCTGAGACAGATGCCTTACAAGATATTGCTGAATGTTCTCAGAACACATCCATGTCACCCATTTGTGCTTCTAGACCTATAAACAGACTTAATTCTCAACAAGGTGAAGTACAAAGTGAGATCTAGGAAGAGGTACACTATGCTTCAAAAGAATGCTTGCGTTTTCTAATATGTACAAACAGAAACCTGGGGAATATGTGTGGGAATGGCTATTAAGGGTGTGGGATAGTGGTGTAAGGAACATAAAGTTGAGTCAGTCTGAGTTTATTGATAAGAGTCCACTAAGCACAGCTCCTTCATTCAATGTTTTAGCTTGAGAGCTTAGGAAAGGATCTAAGAGTTTATTTGATTGGTTCACTGAAGCATGGATTATGCGGTGACCTACGCTAAATCAAGTTGAAGCACCAGACCTGCCTTGGTATACTGTAGAAGAAAGTGCACAAAGGCTTAGGGAAACTGGCCTGTTACAGTGAATTTATCAGGTTAGACTCACAGACCCACACATGCAGTGCCCAGAGGACACACCTTTTACCACAATGGTGAAAAACAAATTTGTGAAGGGAGCCCCAGCATCCTTGAAGACTGCTGTGATTTCTATTTTATGTAAGTCAGATTTGACAGTGGGAACTGCCTTAACTAAATCAAGACACTCAACTACAATGGGACTGATTTGACTCCATGATGGTAAGAGCCAAGTGGCAGCACTTAATTGACAAAGACAATGTTGGCATGGTTACTATAATTGCCAGCAAAGTCAAAGCAGTAATCAGAATAGTCTGATTAATGTGGACTTATGGTGTTGGCTACTTAGTCATGGTGTCCTTAGGAGTGAAATACATGGGAAATTTACTATTTACTTTATCTGTATAAGTAGAAGAATTCTGCATCAAGTAACGGTAGTCTAACTCAAATTGCCAAAATAGAGAGTCACAGTCCCTCAATCAATACCCAGACTTAAGCCAGTTTACAGACCCACAACCCCTTGAATGAAGGATACGCTCAGTGCCTGTGAGGAAGGACCCCACTACACTGTCAAAAATGTATACTGGTGATCTTTCTCTCAGCCTTCCCCAAAGGGATTTATGGCCTTTTATGAGAGTAACTGTTCATTAGAGAAAAGGAAATAATGAGATTTTGGGTGGATTACTGGATATTGGCTCTGAACTGACACACTAGTTCCAAGAGTCACAAAACATCACTTTGGCCAACCAGTCAGAGAAGGGGCACATGGAGGTCAGATTATTAAAGGAGTCTTAGCTCAGATTCATCTCACAGTGGGTCCAGTGGGTCCCTGAACCCATCCTGTAGTGATTTCCCCAGTTCCAGAAAGCTTAATTGGAAAAGACATAGCAACTGGCAGAACCCCCACATTGGATCCCTGACAAATAGAGTAAGGGCTATTATGGTAGGAAAAGCCAAGTGGAAGCCATGAGAACTGCCCCTAACTAGGAAAGTAGTAAACCAAAAGCAATACAGCATTGCTGGGGGTATTCCAGAGATTACTGCCACCATCAAGGACTTGGAGGATGCAGGGATGGTGATTCTTACCACATCCCCATTCATTATCTGGCTTGTGCAAAAAACAAATGAATTTTGGAGAATGACAGTGAATTACATTTAACCAGGTGGTAACTCCAATTGCAGCTTTTGTTTCAGATGTGGTTTCATGTCTTGAGAAAATTAATATATCTCCTGGTACCTGGTATGCAGCTATTGATCTGACCAATGCTTTTTTCTCTATTTCAGTTGCAAAGAAACACCAGAAGCAGTTTGCCTTCTCCTGGCAAGGCCAGCAATACACCTTCACTCTCTTACCTCAGGGTATATCAACTGTCCAGCCTTTATGTCATAATTTAGTTCCAAGGGAACTTGATCGCCTTTCCCTTCCATAAGACATCACACTAGTCCATTACATTGCTGTCATTATGATGATTGAACTTAGTAAGGAAGAAGTGTCAATGACTCTGGACTTAATGGTAAAACATTTGTATGTTAGAGGGTGGGAAATTAATCCCACAAAAATTCAGATGCGTTCCACCTCAGTGAAATTTCCAGGAGTCCAGTGGTGTGGGACATGTTGAGATATTCTTTTTAAAGTGAAGGATAAGTTATTGCATCCAGTCCCTTGAACAACTAAAAATGAGGCACAATGCCTGCCTGCATCTCTTTGGAATTTGGAGGCAACATATCCCTCATTTGGGTGTATTACTCCAGCGTATTTATCAAGTAACTCAAAAAGCTTCTAGTTTTGATTGGGGCCCAGAACAAGAAAACGCTCTGCAACAGATTCAGGCTGCTGTGAAAGCCACATTGCCCCTTGGGACATATGATCTGGCTGATCCAATGATGCTTTAATTGTCCATGGCAGATAGAGATGTTGTTTGGAGGCTTTGGCAGGCCCTTATTGGTGAATCACAGCACAGACCCTTAGGGTTTTGGAGCAGAGCCCTGCCATCCTCTGCATATAACTACTCTCCTTTTGAAAAACAGCTTTTGGCTTGTTACTGGGCCTTAGTATAGACTGAACATATAACCATGGGCCACCAACTCGCCATGCAGCCTGAGCTGCCCATCATGAACTGGGTGTTGTCTGACCCAGAGACCATAAATTTAGACGTGCATAGCAGCATTCCATCATTAAATGGAAGTGGTATATACAAGATCAGGCCTAAGGACCTGAAAACACAAGTAAGTTGCGTAAGGAAGTTGCTCAAATGTCCCTGGTCTCCACTCCTGTCACGTTACCTGCCCTTTCCCAAACTGCACCTATGGCCTTATGGGGAGTTTCTTATGATCAGTTGACTGAGGAAGAGGAAATCTGTGCCTGGTTTACAGGTGGTTCTTCATGACATGCAGGCACCACTCAATAGTGGACAGTTGCAGCACTACAGCCCCTTTCTGGGACCTCCTTGCAAGATAGTGGTGAAGGGAAATCCTTCCAATAAGCAGAACTTCAAGCAGTGCACCTGGTTGTTCACTTTTTTTGGAAGGAGAAATGGCCAGATATGCAACTGTATACTGATTTATGTGCTGTGGTCAATGCTTTGGCTGGATGGTCAGGGACCTAGAAGGAACATGATTAGAAAATTGGAGCCAAGGAGGTATAGGGAAGAGGTATGGGGATAGACCTCTCTGAATGGAGAAAGAAGTAAAGATATTTGTATCTCATGTAAATGCTCACCAAAGGGTGTCCCCAGCAGAGGAAGATTTTAACCATTAAGTAGATAGGATGATGTGTTCTGTGGAAGTCACTTATCCTCTTTCCCCAGCCACTGTTGTCATTGGCCAATGGGCTCATGAACAAAGTGGCCGTGGTGGCAGGGACGGAGGTTGTCTTAGTTATCTTAGTTATCTAGTGCTGCTATAAAGAGAAGTTTATTCTGTCAGAGTCCAGTAGGCTACAAGTCCAAATTCAGGGCATCAGCTCCAGGGAAATGCTCTCTCTGTGGACTCTGGAGGAAGATCCGTGTAATCAAGCTTCCCTTGGTCTGGGAGCTTCTCTGTGCGGGAACCTCAGGCCCAAAGGACACACTCTGCTCCTGGCACTGCTTTCATGGTGGTATGAGGTTCCCATGTGTCTCTGCTTGTTTCTCTCTTTTATATCTCAGAAGAGATTGGCTTAAGACACTATCCAATCTTGTAGATTTCATCAGTATAACTGTCGCTAATCCATCTTATTACACATAGTAATAGAGTTTACAACACGTAAGGAAGTCACATCAGATTCCAAAATGGTACACAATCATACAATACTGGGAATCATGACCCAGCCAAGTTGACAGATATTTTGGGGGGACACAATTCAATCACGACAATTACTAATGGCCCAGACCCTTCAGGAATAAAGGTTTGGGTCACCCCACCAGGCAAAGAAGCCCGACCAGCTGAGATGCTTGCTGACAGCAAAGGGAATACGGAATGGGTAGTGGAAGAAGGTAGTTCTAAATACCAGTTATGACCACATGAGGAGTTGCAAAAACAAGAACTGTAATTGTTATGAGTATTCCTTCCATGTGTGCATCAAATGTTTTTGTCTTCTTCACTTATAAATTGTAAGAAGTAAATAGGGCTAATACATTTTTGGTCATACTCATGTTAGTTGTATCATGGTAGGTGTAAGTATGACTTTGTCATTGTCTTTATTTAGAGACTGTGTATGGTTTAATGAGATATGTACACATGCCAAGTTGACAAGGGGTGGACTGTGATGGTTAAAGTTGTGTGTCAACCTGGCTGGGCCATGATTCTCAGTGGTTTGGCGGTTATGTAATGTAGTTATCCTCTATTTTGTGATATGATGTAATCACCTCCATGAGGTGATCTGATGTGATCAGCCAGTTGTAAGGGGAGTTTCCTTGGGAGTATGGTCTGCATCCAATATATATGGATGTTCTGGCAAAGCTTGCTGCTTTTGCTTGCTTTGGATCCTGCATCCTGCTCATCATCATCTGACCTCTGGTTCTTGGGACTTGAGCCAGCAGCCTGCCATATTGCCTGCTGATCTTGGATTCATCAGCCTCTTCAGCCTGTGGGCCAGCAGCCTGCCATCTGACCTGCTGATCTTGGATTTATGCAGCTACATAAGTCAGGAGAGGCCTACAGCCTGATGCCCAACCCACAAACTTGGGACTTATCAGTCTCTACAACTGGGTGAGCTATTTTCTTGAGATAAGTCTCTGTCTCTCTCTCTCTTTATATATATGTATATGTGTATATATATGTATACATGTATATATGTATGCATATATGTATATTGCATATGTATATATATGAATGTATTATATATGTATGTGTGTATATATATATACATTATGTATACAGGCTTCATTTCTTCCACGTGTATGTCAGTTTGTAGTACTGTGGGGGCTTGCATGTTGCTGTGAGTCTGGAAGATATACCACCGGTTTTCAGATACCAGCAGGGTCACCCATGGCAAACAGGTTTCAGCTGAGCTTCCAGACTAAGACAGACTAGGAAGAAGGACCTGGCAGTCTACTTCTGAAAAGAATTAGCCAGTGAAAACCTTATGAATAGCAGCAGAACACTGTCTGATATAGTGCCAGAAAATGAGTCCCCAGGTTGGAAAGCCCCTAAAAGAGGACTAAGGAAGAACTGCCTCCTCAAAGGAGAGTCAACCTTAACGACATGGATGGGCTCAAGCTTTCGGGACCTTCATTTGCTGATGTGGCAAGACTCAAAATGAGAAGAAACAGCTGCAAACATCCATTAATAATTGGAACATGGAATGTACGAAGTATGAATCTAAGAAAATTGGAAATTGTCAAAAATGAAATGGAACGTATAAACATCTATATATTAGGCATTAGTGAGCTGAAATGGACTAGTATTGGCCATTTTGAATTGGACAATCATGTGGTCTACTATGCCGGGAATGACAACTTGAAGAGGAATGGCACTGCATTCATCATCAAAAAGAACATTTCTTGATCTATCCTGAAGTACAATGCTGTCAGTGATAGGAAAATATCCATACGCCTATAAGGAAGACCAGTTAATACGACTATTTTTCTCAAATTTATGCACCAACCACTAAGGCCAAAGATGAAGAAACTGAAGATTTTTACCAGCTTCTGCAGTCTGAAATTGACTGAACATGCAATCAGGATGCATTGATAATTACTGGTGATTGGAATGTGAAAGAGAAACAAAGAAGAAGGATCGGTAGTGGAAAATATAGCCTTCGTGATAGAAACAATGCCGGAGAGCGCATGATAGAGTTTTGCAAGATCAGCGACTTCTTCATTGCAAATACCTTTTTTCACCAACATAAACAGTGACTATACACATGGACCTCGGCAGATGGAATACACAGGAATCAAATGGACTACATCTGTGGAAAGAGGCGAAGAAAAGCTCAATATCATCAGTCAGAACAAGGCCAGGGGCTGACTTCAGATCAGAACATAATTGCTCGTATGCAAGTTCAAGTTGAAACTTAAGAAAATTAGAACAAGTCCACGAGAGCCAAAGTACGACCTTGAGTATATTCCACCTGAATTTAGAGAGCATCTGAAGAATAGATTTGATGCATTGAACACTAATGATTGAAAACCAGACGAGTTGTGGAATGACATCGAGGACATCATACATGAAGAAAGCAAGAGGTCATTAAAAAGACAGGAAAGAAAGAAAAGACCAAAATAGATGTCAGAATAGACTCTGAAAATTGCTCTTGAACATTAAGTACCTAACGCAAAAGGAAGAAATGATGAAGTAAAAGAGCTGAACAGACGATTTCCAAGGGTGGCTCCAGAAGACAAAGTAAAGTACCATAATGACATTTACAAAGTCCTGGAGATAGAAAGCAAAAAGGGAAGAACACACTCTGCATTTCTCAAGCTGAAATAACTGAAGAAAATATTCAAGCTTCAAGTTGCAATAGTGAAGGATTCTATGGGGAAAATATTAAATGACTCAGGAAGCATCAAAAGAAGATGGAAGGAATAGACAGAGTCATTATACCAAAAAGAATTGGTTGACGTGCAACCATTTCAAGAGGTAGCATATGATCAGGAACTGATGGTACTGAAGAAAGAAGTCCAAGCTGTACTGAAGGCACTGGCGAAAAACAAGTCTCCAGGAATTGGCGGAATATCAATTGAGATGTTTCAACAAATGGATGCAGTGCTGGAAGTACTCACTCTTCTATGCAAAAAAATTTGGAAGACAGCTACCTGGCTAACTGACTGAAAGAGATCCATATTTATGCCTATTCCCAAGAAAGGTGATTCAACTGAATGCAGAAATTATTGAACAATATCATTAACATCACATGCAAGCAAAATTTTGCTGAAGATCATTCAAAAGTTGCTGCAGCAGTATGTCTACAGGGAACTGCCAGAAATTCAGGCTGGATTCAGAAGAGGACGTGGAACCAGGGATATCATTGCTGACGTCAGATGGATCTTGGCTGAAAGCAGACAATAACAGAAAGATGTTTACCTGCGTTTTATTGACTATGCAAAGGAATTCAATTGTATGAATCATAACAAATTATGGATAACATTGCAAAGAATGGGAATTCCAGAATAGTTAATTGTGCTCGTGAGGAACCTGTACATAGATCAAGAGGCAGTTCTTCGGACAGAACAAGAGGATGCTGTGTGGTTTAAAGTCAGGAAAGGTGTGCTTCAGGGTTGTATCCATTCACCATACCTATTCAATCTATAGGCTGAGGAAATAATCTGAGAAACTGGACTATATAAAGAAAAACCGGGCATCAGGATTGGAGGAAGACTCATCAACAGCCTGAGTTATGCAGATGACACAACCTTGCTTGCTGAAAGTGAAAAGGACTTGCAGCACTTACTGAAGAAGATCAAAGACCATAGCCTTCAGTATGGATTACACCTCAACATAAAGAAAACAAAAATCCTCACAACTGGACCAATAAGCAACATCATGATGAAAGGAGAAAAGATTAAAGTTGTCAAAGATTTCATTTTACTTGGATCTACAATCAACATTCATGGAAGCAGCAGTCAAGAATTCAAATGACACATTGCATTGGGCAAATCTGCTGCAAAAGATCTCTTTAAAGTGTTGAAAAGCAAAGAAGTCACTTTGAAGACTAAGGTGCACCTGACCCAAGCCATGGTGTTTTCAGTCGCCTCCTATGCATGTGAAAGCTGGACGATGAATAAGGAAGACCGAAGAAGAATTGATGCTTTTGAATTGTGGTGTTGGCAAAGAATATTGAATATACCATAGACTGCCAAAAGAATGAACAAATCTGTCTTGGAAGAAGTACAGCCAGAGTGCTCCTTGGTAGCAAGGATGGTGAGACTATGTCTTACATACTTTGGACATGTCAGGAGGGATCAGTCCCTGGAGAAGGACATAATGCTTGGTAATGTACAGGGTCAGTGAAAAAGAGGAAGATCCTCAATGAGATGGATTGACACAGTGGCTGCAACAATGGGCTCAAGCATAACAACTATTGTGGGCATGGTGCGGTTCTAGGCAGTGTTTTGTTCTGTTGTACATAGGGTCGCTAGGAGTTGGAACTGACTCAACAGCACCTAACAACAACAACAGGCTTCACTGGTTTTGCTTCTCTAGAGAACCCAGCCTATGACACCAGGCAAGACAGAACTTCCTGCCTTGTGTGTTAAACTGTTCTGGTTAAGTATAGATAACGGGTAGAACCAAAAACACATGGCTTTTTTTCAACCTCTATTTCTCTCGGCCAGCGTCTATTCTGCCTTCTGAGGATAGATCTCCTAAAGGAAATGGAATCCACTCTAAACCTCTGTTATGGATTGAATTGCATCCCCCCAAAAAATATGTTGCAGTTCTAACCCCTATACCTGTGGATGAGATCCTGTTTGGAAATAGGAGGTCATACATCGTGGAGTAGGTTGCGTCCTAATACTAATTCCTTCTGAGTGTTGTCTTATAAAAAACAATACAGACCCAGAGAGACACACAGAGGAGGATGGCCATATTGACGATGGAGGCAGATGAATCTACAAGCCCAGGAATGCCAAGCATTGTTGGCAGCTGCTGGAGGCTAGGAGAGAAGCATGGAGCATTTCCTCTCTCAGAGCCTCTGAAGGAATCAACACGGCTGATACCCTGATTTGTACTTCTAGCCTCTGGAACCACGATACAATAAATTTCTGTTTGTTAAAGCCACTCACTTGTGGTATTTTTGTTACAGCAGTCCTAGGATACTAAGACAACTTCCCTTGGTGATGTGGCTTTGGCTTCTAATGGGAGTGATTTTAACAAGAATGCAAGTTCATTCGCTGGCAGCCCACTTGGGCTTGTAAGAACTGATTGCTAAATTTTCTGGAAATTTGTGAGCCAGTTGTTAAATGCAAATATCATTTGAAATTAAATTATATAAACATACAGTTAAAAACATTAAAAACAAAGGTAATAACTACTCAAAACTCACCACTTGCTAATTATTTTACTACACTTTACTATTATCTATGATCTTGAGGTTATTCACATCTATTGTATCTACATGGGGGAAATATTATCAAATGGGTGTTACTGTGCATCTCTTCCCAACTCTGTGTTCAGTGATTTCACTCTTGGTAGCTTGAAATAGGTCCCGGAAATCAGCAAACACTGCAAATCACACCCTGTCTTAGTGATCTAGCGCTGCTGTAACAGAAATACCACATGTGGGTGGCTTTAAAGAATGGAAATTTATTTTCTTACAGTTTGGGAAACTAGAAGTCTGAATTCAGGGCACCAGCTCTAGGGGAAGGCTCTTTCTCTCTGTCGGCTCTGGGGGAAGATCTTGTCTCAGCTTCTCTAATCCTGGCTTCCTCAGTTCCTTGGCGATATTCACGTGGCATCTGTCTTCCCCCATTTGTGCTTTCTTGTCTCTGTATGTAATCTGCTCTTTTTATAACTCAGAAATGATTAAGTTTAGCATACACCTTACACTGATATGGCCTCATTGAGATAACAAAGAAAACCCTATTCCCAAATGGGATCACATCCACAGGTGTAGGGGTTAGGATACCAACAAGTATTGTGAGGTAAGACAATTCAATCCATAACATCCCCCATAGAGCTGGTTGTTAAACATTTACCAATACACCACTGGACCGGGGATCGTGAGAGATGGGTTAGAATGGCCCCAGCTCCAGTCCACCTCAGGAGCTGGCCATTTTCTCTGCCCTAGCCATGCATTCTCCTCTGTACAGAGAGAGAGCAATGCTGCATCTACTTACTTGAAGGGTGTCTTGGCCAGATGGTCTCCCTCAGACAGCGGTTCTGAGGAACTGGCTGAGGAAATATTTTCCCAACTCAGCCTGGTTTCCTTTTGAACAGGAACAAGACTGATTCTAAGAAATGCAGTGGCGAGGCAAGTAAATAGCGTAGCTGTGATGTGAGTTCCAGCTGAAATACAGAAAACTTATGGGTCTGGTTTGTATAAAGAGAAAGCTTATAGATTCAGTTTTTCCTCCCTTCCTGCCCTCCTGTCTCTCTCTTACAACAGGACACAGTCTGTGCTTACAATGCCTTCCCTCTTCCCCCAGGGATGTAATGAGCACCTGGTTGTTCCTGGGCTCCAGTACAGGATGAACTTGCTGCTTTCTGGACGCTTGTTTCCAGTGGTGGAGCTATTTATTTCTCTTTTCGTAGTGGACATTGCTTAGACTCCTCTGGATTCTTTCAAAGGTCCTAGTTCAAAGACCTCCTGTTCTTAGTTGGAATAACCCCCTAGCCCTTATTCCATTCAAAGCCCAGTCCCTTCACTTGGAATGAGGGCTGAGGATAGAGGAAGGAGAGGGAGTACCCAGCAGGCTTAGGAATTCAGCTAGATTTCTGATCCTTCCTGAAAATACGGAATTCTCTCTTATACTCCAAAACCACACTAAAGATGCATGTGTACATGCAGTTCATGTTAATATACGCTGGTGACACTGCAGACATGGCTCCGTTTACTAGTTTCTATTTGTTCATACGCATGTGTTAGGGTGTAGCTTTCTATTGTGAACCTGAATCCTTGCAAGTATGTGTGTGTGTGTATGTGTGCAGATGGGCATATGTAAGGGCCATTTTGTAGATGCCTGTGTGTTTGAGTGTGTGTGTAACCATATGTGTATGTTGTGTGCCGTTGAGTCAATTCTGACTCATGGTGACCCTATATGACAGAGTAGGACTGCCACATAGGGTTTCCTAGGCTGTAATCTTTATAAGAGCAGATCACCAGATCTTTTCTCCTGCCATATGTGTATTATTGCTGTGTGCATTCCTTTGTCTGTGTCTTTGTATGTACGGAGGTGATTGCATGTGTGCAGGAGTCAGCTCAGTGACTTTTACCAACCTGGTTGGGATGCTTGTAGAAAGTCATCATCATCTAAAAACAGAGGAACTGAAATGTCTTGAAAAAAAATTTTTTAAAAAACACACCCTAACAGATTTCTTTTTTAAGACTCCCTATGTTCTCCCAAGCCTGGTGTGTAATAGAAAAATACCAAATATTTGCTTTTTTTTTTCTTGTGTCATTATAAGGATTGTTGGTTTCATCCAGGGACAGGATTTCATCACAGTTTGAACTAAAAGTACTTTAGGGGGAGGGTTGTCAGGGGAGGGACGGGAGGCTATGGTCTTTGAAGAGGCAGACTTGGATGTATCAAGCCTCACTTGCTTGTCTCCAGCTGCTGCCATCTGCCTTTAAAACATCTTGGCACACTTCCCATCGTTCAAAGGGAAGGAACTTGTCTCTAGCTGTGGATACATTTGGTACATGGGTGAGGGATCAGAAGGGCCATACCTGTCTTCCTTTTGAGGACAAGAAGACACAAAGAAGACATGAGATTCTGTTGTAGCAGAATGAGGTTAAAGCCAGGGGAAAATGTCTCTACTTCTTTATGGATCATGAAATATAATAAGGACTTTCTGATGTGTTTATAAAGTCTCTTCTGGGTGACTCTAAGAAGAGACTCATGTTCTCTGAGACAAATTAGAAGTAGCCTCATGGAGGCGCATACAATCAGGCAAGATGAACTTTGAAGTTTTAATAATACAATAACTTGTGTTTATTAGGCACTTACTATGATGGCGTGAATCTAAGGCTTTACATGTATCAATTAATTTAATCTCTGCCTCAACCATGTAAGGATAATTATTACCTTATTTCACAAATGAGGAAAACAATGCACAAAGAGTGAAGACACTTGCCCAAGGTCATATAACTAGTAAACGGTAGATCCAGGATTCACACCAGGTGGTCTGCCTCCAGAGTCCATACTGTTAGCCATTAGGCTGTATGAGTCCTGCCAACTCAGCTCTCAGGCTCTCTGTCACTTCAAAGACGTCATTGCCTCTTCTTATTGCTCACATATAAAGTGTTAGTGCTGAAATGGATGGACGTCAAAGGTTCCCAATTACCAGGAGTACTTTTGAATGTGTATGTTTGTTCCATGAAAACCCAAAATTGGATGGAAATCTCGGGAAGTCACCTGTCTTCTGGGTTTGGCGTTGGGAAATTTCTGGCAGTTAGTTGGGAAACTAACATTCATTGAGCACCTTTGTAACAGCCACTGGGCTACATGTTTGCCACAATCGTCTGCAGTTCTCAGTTATGATGTCTTCACACAGTGGAGTAACAAACCTTTTGCTCTGTCATTTCCCCTAGGGTTGTAAGGTATAGCTTAAATAAAAGCCTGCCTTGCCTAAAGACTTCTTCTAAGGAAAATTGCTCTATCCACAGTCGCTGTGACTTTGTGATTCTATCCTCTTGGATACAGTTGAGGGGGCCAAAGGTGAACCCCTGAACCAATGGCAGCCAATTCACAGCCTGGCCAGTGCTGGATCATAAAGATTAACTGAGACCCTCAGATAGGTGCTCTCAGGAATCTGAGCTGGAAACTATTGTGAGGAGGAGACGGTTAATAGCAGAAATTGACGCAGAAAGATCACGATATATAGAGAGGGAAAGGCCATGGTGTTCCATGTGCAAGCTGAGATTATGAGAGGCAGAGGCTCTATGGACAAGAAGATACAGAAAGAGGGAAATGAAGACACCATGAGAAAGGTGGAGGAAGTAGCTGAATCCCCATGTCCTCTTAGCTTCAGGTCAACTATCAGCCGGTGTATGCCCTAAAGCAGTTGGAATGAGCTCCTTGCAACCTAAAGGCCTGCTTGGAATACCAAAGTTTTCAAATTATTTGTGTTATTTATATTGTTAGAATTCAAACATAATCGAGGTTATCCCATAATAATACTTTGGTTGATCTGTGTTCCAAAATGCTACTTGGGGTGGGAAAAAAATTAGTAAACTTAGGCAAATTCGCATCACATGAGATCTATCTTATCTGTGCCTATAATAAGTACTTCCAACATACATTAATAGTTGTAGCAAAATGCATATTATTTTAGTGCTTTATTTCCTTGCAAAGTTATTTTTGGCATTGTAAAAAATTAGTGTGTCATTCATGTGAATGTCATCCATTACGTGTGTGGCAGTGGGAAAACGGATGAAAACCATGAGGAAAATGATTTTATTTAATCTTCACATCTCTCCAAGAGGGTGTTCTTATGAACCATTTCACAGGTAATCAACCTGAGACTCAAAACGTTAAGTTCCCTACTGTCATGGATTGAATTGTGTCCCCCTCAAAATATCTGTCAACTTGGCTAGGTCATGATTCCCAGTATTGTAAGATTGTCTACCATTTTATCATCTGATGTGATTTCCCTTTGTGTTGTAAACTCTATCACTATGATGTAATAAGATGGATTAGTGGCAATTAATTGATGAGATTGACAAGATTAGATAGTATCTTAAGCCAATTTCTTTTGAGATATAAAAGAGAGAGGTGAACAGAGAGACATGGGGAACTCACACTACCAAGAAAGCAGTGCCGGGAGCAGAACACATCCTTTGGACCTGAGGTTCCAGCGCAGAGAAGCTCCCAGACTGCGGGAAGATTAATGACGCGGACCTTCCTCCAGAGCCAATACAAAAAGTGTTCCTGGAGCTGACACCCTGAATTTGGACTTGTAGCCTACTAGACTATGAGAGAATAAACTTCTCTTTGTTAAAGTCATCCACTCGTGGTATTTCTGTTATAGCAGCACTAGATGACGAAGACACCTACCCAAGATCATGCAGCTAGAACATATCAGAGACAGGATATAAACTTAGATCTTGACTTCATATTCCAGCAATTTGATGGACTAGAAATTCTGAAGCCTTTCGCTACAAAATTCCTAGACCCTGCACAAAACATAATTATTATTGCAAAGCTGGGCTCGTAGTAAATAACTCTACAAGGACCAAAAAACAAACAAAAAAGTCCTGAAAAACCATGACTGGTAAGCGTAAGTAAAAGGTGAGGGTTGCCCAGAGGACAAACGCTGCTATCGGGGCCGTCCTGAGGAGACTAAGCCTTGGACCATCAGAAAAGTGGGGAAGCTGAACTCAGGATTCCAGGGTTTAGCTGAGGACCCACTGGGAGAATGAAGTGTTCTCTGGTCAGGAATAGAAGCAGAAGCAAATGCAAATTCTCACTGATAAAAAAAATCTTCATTTTGGTTTCCCAGGTTTTTTGGAGATTAAAATCAACCAAATATAAGCTCACAATCAAAGATCACCAAACACACAAGAAACAAACCACCACAACAGATTTAGACACCCTCACCCCACCACCACCACCACCATCTAACAAGGACTTCAGGTATCGAAATTATCAGATACAGAATATAAATTTACAACATATGGAAGGTTTAAAGAAATAAAAAATGGAACGGCAAATATGAGCAGGAAACAAGAGATTATAAAAAATGACCAGGCATATATGAAAAAGAACCAAATAGACATTCCATAGGCAAAATAATAATAATGGTTGAATTTTAAAATTCAATAACTTGTTTAAACAGAAGATTAGACATAACTTAAGAGAAAATTAGTGAACTAGAAGAGAAATCTGAAGAAATGATGAAGTATAATACAGAGCAACAAAGAGATAGAAAATATGAAAAGGCAGGAAGCAATAACAGAGGATAGAATGAGAAAAACTGAACAAACATCTAATCAAGATCCCAGAAGGAAAGAAGAGAGTGAATGGAGGAGAGACAATATTTTCCAGAACTAAGAAAAGCCATGAATCCATAGATTGAGGAATACAGCATATACCAATACATACAAAAAGAAATTCACACCTAGATGCATCTCGAAGAAACTGAAGAATGATAGAATCAAAGAGAAGATTTTAAAATCAGTAAGAGAGAAAAAAAGAAATCGCCTGCAAAGGAATGACATTTAGACTTGTTGTCAACTTCCCACCAGCAACAATGGAAGCCAGGAGGTAGTGAAATCATATTTTGAAGGGGAAATAACAAAAACAAAAACCTGCCAAGTGGAATTGTGTAGTCAGGAAAATTATCTTTCCTAAAAGAGGATGAAATAAAGACTTCAGGACTCCTGAAGAGTTCATGCTCCTTCCTCTGTATTATACCGCTGCTACTGGTTCCCAGGCAGGTCTAGCACAGACATGTATTACAATAATTCTCTTCAAGGAAATTCTTCTTGATGCTTCTCTGTTTCTCATGCTTCAGCTATTCCTCCCAAGCTCAGAGCATTTCTATGAAGAAAACATTAGTTTGCATTTGGCTTGTATTTGAGAGAGCTCCAGGGCCTGATTCCTTAGACATTCTCCTTGGCCAAAGGCCCTGAAGAAGTCAAAATATCTCCGCTGTACCCTAGTGGCACTCTGCAGCAGAGAGCTAAGGGGAGTGGAGAGCGGGCATGAAGCACACATGAAGATCCTGAGCCCCTTCTAGAAACCTTTCATGCTCCTTCAGAGCCCACAGCTTGGCAAACACTATACCTTTAAATATCATCTTATTAGAGTGAACAGAACCTGCAGGCACAGCATTAATCAACTCAGCATTCCCTTCAGGCCTGGGGGCTGACTTGGTTTTGCCTTCCATTTTCCCAAGGTTAGAAATTACTTTGTAGTTCACTTGGCTCAATTTCCCTTCGGATCAGCACTAAGACAGCTTTTCACTAAAGGTTTTTTTACCCCTTGAGATTCACCAAACTCCCAGCTAAGACACCTGGCCTTAGATCATAAATCCCCTCTTCTTTCCCTCCCCTGAGAACCAACCCTGAACAGTGATTGATTTACTTAACATTTGTTGGTACAAATATGAAAGGTGGCTGCCTTTCCTCAGCTAACGTTGGATCACTTTATGTTATTTCTTTGTGGGAGCTGGCATTTCTTGAATGTTTTCTCTGACCATTCTCCACAAAAGTGGAAAAGTCCTCCTCTCAGCAGAAAACGGGGAGAAACACAGGGGCAAAAGGGGGAGGGGGAGGGGGAGGCGGTGAGTCGAAATAGAGAGGTTTCGAAGAGGAAGCGGGAGATAGCAGGCTATGAGCCTTGGTGTTCAGGAGACCCAAGAAGTCAGTGGAAGGGCTGCTCAGTCCCTCCCAGAATCTGTGTCTCAGCCTCCCCAGGCAGTCTCTCTCTCTCTCTCTCTCTCTGCCTCTTTCCTCTCTCTTTCTTTCCTCTCTCCCTCTCCTCTTCTCTCTC
Organism: Trichechus manatus latirostris; assembly: GCF_000243295.1. NCBI lineage: Eukaryota > Metazoa > Chordata > Mammalia > Sirenia > Trichechidae > Trichechus > Trichechus manatus. The sequence continues at coordinate 12,514,563 of NW_004443971.1, forward strand.
CCTTCTCATCCATCTTCTCTCCCTCCTCTCCCCCTGGTTGAGCGATAACTCTACTGTGCCCACACCCGAGTGTTTCCGGTTCTCTGTTCTTCAGGAAGCCCCGGTGGCATAGTGGTTAAGAGCTATGGCTACTAACCAAAAGGTTGCAGTTCGAATCCACCAGACGCTCCTTGGAAACCCTGTGGGGCAGTTCTACTCTGTCCTATACGATGGCAACAGGCTCATTATTCTTCTTCCCGGACCCTGAACAAGAAAGGCATTTCCCTGCTGTGACCTGAGACCTCGCTGCATTGTCCCTCCTTCACCTTTAATGAAGGTCTCTCAGGCTTGGGCCCCTGGAAGTTCTACCCTCACCCCTTATATTAGTTAAGATAACACTAACCATTATAACAAATAAACCTGAAAATATATATGGCTTAAATGCAATAAAAATTTATTTCTTGCTCACATAAAGTTCAAAACAGGCATTCTTGATTGGCAAGCAGCTCTCCTCTGAGTAGTGGTCAGTATGTATCTAGGCTCCTTCCATCTTATGGTTCCACCATCTCCATCCCCTGGCTCCCAAGGCAGGAGGGTAGAATCACGGAGAACTATGCATGGGAGACTTTCATGGGCCAGGCACTTAGCCCCTCCTCACATTCCATTGGCTGGATCCGGTCACATGGTCACAGAGGAGTCGCAAGGGAGGCTGGGAAATGTAGAGAAGTCATACCAGGAAGAGGAGGGACCAGTCTCTGCCCACCCCTATACCTTTCTCACTTTCCTATTTTATCTGCAGCATCTTCACCAGATACTTGTTAAGGCTGGTTCTACTGTTTGGTAAAGCTCAACTGCTTCATTCAGTTCTCTAGACAGGGATGGTACCTAGGTGTCATCTCCACATCAATTCCAATTACATGGTAGTGGCTCCCTCGAGCACTCTGTTGAGAACCATCCTGAGTGCCAGGACTGACTGGTACAGAAGAGTGTGGTGGCACTGGTACCATTTATTAGCCATGCCTGCCCCACAGCACTATTGATGGTCTATTTCCCTAGTGGCCGCGTGGTCTCCATGGTTCATACCATCATCCCAGGGGCCCATCCCCTTTACATCACTTCCTTCCGGCCACCCCCAGGACACTACTCCCCTTTTCAATTTCACAATTTTAACCCCCCTGGGCTTGCCTTCTCCAGTCTTATTTAGAGTTTAAAGACACTCCCTGTTCTCAGCTGATTTGCAGAGCAGAACTGTCTTGTAAAAGGCTAATCAGGAAGAAGGAATAGGTTATGAAAGGCCTTACAGGGCTGCTCTGTGACCAAGTCAACACTCATCAGTAGCGTGGATGGCATAGCGCAGCCCAGCCTTAGCAAGCAGGCTGATGGGGTGAGAAGGGAGAACTAAAGAACTGTGATGAGCTGGGGGACAAAGAGGGCTGCCGGGGAGCTTGCCTGAACCAGAAGGTGGTGCAGGGCTTATCAATGATAAGGAGATCTGGCTCAGGGGCACCCTCTTCTCTGGCTCCTTCTACCACCCTACCACCGCCCAGTTACACAATAGCTGGTGTGCTGGGAGCTGAGGTTATGGTGTCAAAGAGTTACACTTTTTGCCAAGTCACATTCCTCCGGAGATATTCATTTGCATTGACCCCTTCTCCCTTAAACACCAAGGAGCCCTGGTGGCACAGTAGTTATAATGCTTGGCTGCTACCTGAAAGTTTGGCAGTTCAAACCCACCAGCGGCTTCATGGGAGAAAGATGTGGCTGTTTGCTTCCATAAAGATTACAGCCTTGGAAACCCTATGGGGCAGTTCTATTTTGTGCTATAGGATCACTATGAGTCGGAATCAACTGACAGCAACAGGTTTCTGCAATTATATGCGTTCACATATAATTCTTTACCATTGTATCCCCCATGCTTGGCACATAAAGACACTCAGTAAATTTTGCTGAAAAAAAAAAATGAATGAATGAAACATTTATTGAGTACTTAGTACGTGCCAGGCACCACTAGACCCTGTGGATCTATGAGCACGTGCAGACATTCTTCCTGCTTGCAAGGAATGTACAATTCTGTTAAGAGAAGCAGATGTACCCCCAAGAAAAGTTAGAAATGGAAGCATTACCGGCCAATGATACTGCATCACTCTGGGCCTGTCATTGCCCTGCTTCCTCTTTTCTTCCTAGTGTTAAAAAAAAAAAAAAAAACCAAACCTGTTGTTGTTGAGTCAATTCTGACTCATGGCAACCCCATATGTAACAGAGTAAAACTATGCTCCATAGGGTTTTCTTGGCTGTAATGTTTACAGAAGCAGATTGCCAGACCTTTCTTCTGCAGTACCACTGGGTGGGTTTGAACCACCAACCTTTAGGTTAGGAGTCAAATTAAACCATTTGTGCCACTCAGGGGCCTTTCTGGTGTACAGGATTTATCAAACCTTTGGGGGCCTTCCTTACGATTCTGGTATCTACTATCTGTCTCTATATAGTGACATCTTTAAATAGAAAGACCGGTGAACTATGGTTTGGAGGGTGGGGGATCCAGTGAGGGGAACTATAAAGGCCCCTTCTCACTTGCACTGGGGTAGGTGTGGCATAGTGAGGGGGAGAGAGACATTGACAAAGGCCCTGGGGCCCTGGTGAAGGAAAAGAGGGGCGTCTCTGGGGGTCAGCCTAAGAAAGGAAGTGTTCCAACAGGTTGATGTTTATGTCTCAGGCACCAGTCCAAAGCTGCTTTCAAAACCCTGTTATTTGAGGGGGTGGGACGGTGGAGGGACTGCCTTCCTATTGCTCCCTCTCCCCAGCCAGCTCTGCTGAGAGGCCAGAGCCCTGCAACCAGATCATCTCCCAGTCCTATCTGTTGGGGCCTTGCACACTAATTGGCTCCACTCTGCAGTTCTGAGGAGCCCTGGGGGCACAGTGGTTAAAGCTCTCGGCTACTAACTAAAAGGTCAGTGGTTGGAACCCACCAGCCACTCCACGAGAGAAAGATGTGGCAGTCTGCTTCATAAAGATTTATAGCCTTGGAAACCCAGTTCTACTCTGTCTTACAGCAGCTGCTATCAGTCAAAATTGAGTCGACGGGCAATGGGTTTTTTTATGCAGCTCCAGGGCCTTAATTGTGAGCCCATCACGACCCCTTCTGTCCTCATCTAGGAATGTGCATGGGCTTGTAGCAGAAATCTGGGACTGCAAAGGGGACAGGAGACTAGAGGGCAGGATGGGCAAACTTGAGTGTTCAGCTTGGCCTGAATTGATGCACGGCCATCTTCTGAAGGATGAGATGAAGCGATCAAGTCAGGAGGCCCAGCCAGGGACCACGGAGGTCATGAAGGAGGCAGAGGTATCCTATTTATCCCCCAATGGAAAACCAGGTGTCAGGACACGGGGTGGAAAATTTAATGTGTCTCCCAGATCCTGGCTATCTTCTTCTGCTCTCAGACACTTTTCAAATGACTTGTCCAGGCCTGGCCAGTTGCTCAGCAGAGCCTGGATGGATGAGGTTAAGGCTGAGAGGTCAGTCCTGCCAACAGGATTCAGGATCCCCAGGAGCCCAATGTGCCTTCTTTCCAGAATGAATCAGTCCAGGCTACCCCAGCAGGTAGCCTTGCCTGGTTCCCATGCCAACAGGAGCCACCCTACACTGTCCTTGTGTCCCAACCCTGGGTGCTGGGCAGGAGGGATCTGAGGTGCTTGAGCCTGAGAGAGAGAAAGACCAGTTGTCACTGAGTCAATTCTGACTTATGGCAATCCCATGTACTTTAGAGAAGAACTGCTTTCCATAGGGTTTTCATGACTGTGATCTTTTGGAACAGATTGCTGAGCCTTTCTTCCAAGGTACTTCTGGGTGGGCCAACCTTTTGGTTAATAGTTGAGCGATGAACCATTTGTGCCACCCAGAGACTCAAGGTGCTCGAGCTTAGTACTCCAGGCCTGTGAATCAAGTCCCTGGGCTGCTCATCAGCCGCTGACAACCAGCTTTCTGCCTGGCTCTTGAGGCCCAGTTCCTCGTGCTCTGCAGACCTAGGTCTCTCTACCAGTCTGATAGTGAAGGCTGGTCTGGTGAGCCCTGCCTCTGGGAGCTGTCTAATGCCCTGGGTCTCCTGCTCTTGCCCAGGAACAGCAAATCCCCACTGGGGACCCATGGTAGCTCTTGTTAATTAATCACATCACTCTTTCCTACTTTTTCTGTTCAAGTCAGACTTAAAACTCCCTTGACACAGAGCTCCAGATAGCCACAACCACTCCATCAGACCTGGCGGGAAAGCCGGAAACTATTTGTCCTCCCTGCTTTTTACATTTCTTCCCCAGGACCCAGGGTTCTGCCAGCAGCCACGGGTTGCCATCAAGTAGCCTCAGACTCACGGTGACCCCGTGTGTGTCAGAGTAGAACTGTGTTCCATTGGGTTTTCAATGGCTGATTTTTCAGAAGTAGATTGCCAGGCCTTTTCCCAGAGGCATCTCTGGATGGAATGAAACTGCCAACCTTTCATTTAGCAGCCAAGTGTGTTAACCATTTGCACCACCCAGGGGCCCTCGATGGACCGGGCTGCCACAAGTTCCAAACACATCCACCTGTATACCCTGTGTCTCCGTGCTGTGCCACAATCTCCAGAACAACACGGCTAATTTGCTTTGGGACACCCACTCTAAGAGTTCCTGGACCATCACCTGCTGCATCTCCCCCCACCACCACCACTATGTTCTGACTGCCAGGCCGGACCCCTCCCTGCCCCTGCAGCTGGGTCCTCTTCCAAGTGCTGCCCTCTATCAGGGACAGATCCTGGCTCTTTCTTGTCTCCCTTGCCCTGCCACGGGCTGTGCCCCAAATATAGAAAGAAGCTTGAAGCTGCTAATTATGATTATCATTTCAACTCCTTTCCCTCCTAATCTCAGAGGGAGATTTGCATTATTCTACCCATTTTAAGAAGAAGAAAATTTTAAGGAGTATCCATCTGTTAAAAAAAAAAAGTGAAATAGGACCCATACCTCACACGATACACAAAAAGTAACTTTAAATGGATCAAAAACCTATGTATGAAACCTAAGACTATAAAGATCATGGAAGAAAAAATAGGGACAACTTTAGGGGCCCTAATATATGGTATAAATAGAATACCAAACATAACTAAAAATGTACAAACAGCAGAAGATGAACTAGATAAATGGGACCTCCTAAAAATTAAACACTCATGCTCATCAAAAGACTTCCCCAAAAGAGTAAAAGAGAACCTAGAGACTGGGAAAAAAGTTTTAGCTACGACATATCTGACAAGGGTCTAAGCTCTAAAATCAATAGAAAACTTCAACAACTCAACAACAAAAAGACAAGCAATCCAATTTAAAAATGGCCAAAGGATATGAAAAGATATTTCACCAAAGAAGACATTCAGGCAGCTGCAAACATGTGAAGAAATGCTCGCAATCATTAGCCATTAGATGCAGGTCAAAACCACAGTGAGATACAATCTCACCCTGACATTATTCACATTAATAAAAAAAAAGAAAATAACAAATGTTGTAGAGGTTGTGGAGAGATTGGAACTCTTATACACTGCTCGTGGGAATGTAAAATGGTACAACCAGTATGGAAAACAGTATGGTGCTTCCTCAAAAAGCTAGAAATAGAAATACCATATGACCCAGCAATCCCACTTCTAGGTATATACCCTAAGGAAATAAGAGCCGTGACACGAATAGCCATATGCACACCCGTGTTCACTGCAGCATTATTCACAATAGCAAAAAGATGGAAACAACCTAAGTGCCCATCAATAGATGAATGGATCAGCAAACTGTGGTAGGTACACACGCTGGAATACTATGCAACGATAAAGAATATGATGAATCCGCAAAACATCTCACAACATGGATGAATTTGGAGGACATTATGCTAAGTGAAATAAGTCAATCACAAAAGGACAAATATTATATGAGATTGCTATTATAAAGAAACAAGAAAAGGTCTACAAGGAGAAAAAAACAAACCTTTCTTTGATGGTTACCAAGGATGGGGAGCATTGTTAAATAGAAGACACATGTTAATTTTTGTGATGGGAAAGGCAGTACACTATATGGGGGAAGTCAGCAAAACAGGACCAAGGCATGAGAGGACACTGAGAGGAAAGCGAGAACAAAGGGTGACAATGGTAATTACTATAGCATAGACAATCTTGTAAGAATAGTATTAACAAACACTGGTTTATAAATGGAGCCCTGGTGGCACAATGGTTAAGAGCTGGGCCGCTAACCAAAAGATCAGAAGTTTGAATCCACCAGCCGCTCCTTGGAAACCCTATGGTGCAGTTTTGCTCTGTCCTATGGGGTCGCTATGAGTCAGAACCGACTCGACAGCACATAACACCAACAACAATTACAATGGATACATAGCTAGATAGATATGACAAGAGGTGTGGGAGGGTATAAGGGAACACACCCATCTGCAGATGGGTGTGGATATTTCTACACACATAACTGTAGGTGATGCTTATACATCAATATAGACAATAGAGTACACAAGGACCAAAGTCAGGGCAACTTCTTAGACATAACAAAACACCTAGCGGGACAAAGTTTCTAGGCTTGAAGGCAAAGGACCATAGACTTGGGGGACATCTACATCAACTGACACAACATAGTTCATAAAGACAAAGTTCTGCATCTTACTTTGGTGAGAAGCCTCTGGGGTCTTAAAAGCTTGTGAGTGGCCATCTAAGATACATCTATTGGTCTCTTACTGTCCAGAGCAAAGGAGAGTGAAGAAAACCAAAGACTCAAGGGAGCAATTAGTCCAAAGCACTGATGGACCACCTGAACCACAGCCTACACGACCTGAGACCAGAAGAACTAGATAGTGATCACAACAGAGGGTCCCGGACAGAACAGGAGAAAAACTGTAGAACAAAAAATCAAATTCACAAAAAAGACCAGACTTACTGGTCTGACAGAGACTGGAGGAATCCCTGAGACTATGGCCCTAAGATACCCTTCTGAATGGGAACTGAAGCCATTACCAGAGACCACCCATCAGCCAAACCATAGACAGGCCCATAAAATAAACACCACCACCTGGGAGGAACGTGCTCCTTAGAACAATCAATTATATGAGATCAAAAAGGCAACGTCTGCCCAAAAGCAAAGATGAGAAGGCAGAAAAGGGTAGCAATTCAGAACAAAAGGAAATGGGGAACCTAGGAGGGAAATGTGGGGAGGGAAGGCATATGGTGGGGAATGGAACCAATGTCATGAAAGTACAAACTATTGAATGGGAAACTGACTTGCTATGTAAGCTTCCACCTAATACACAATAATTTTTTTTTTTTATTATTTTTGAAGGAGCAAAGAAGGTACAGAAGTCTTATCTGGATCTTAATCTAAAGTGGGGAAACACCCCCTGATCAGACTGAGCAAAGTCCCAGAATGTAACCAGCCACTGCCCTAGGTGATGCTGGGGAAGACTCAAGTTCAGAGTCATTGATCCAAGGAACCCTCTAGAATTCATCCAGTGCAGCCCAAGTGGGTGAGAGCAAACATGGGGACATCTTCAGTCTTCTCTAAGAGGCTGGCCTGTTGGAAGGAGAGGCTGGAATGGACAACTTCTCTAAGGCTGTTGATATACTTGGCAGTAGTTTCTCCTGGCCGCTAGGCCACTAGACAGCTAGCCAGCCAGCCAGCCAGAGGCCCTTCTGAAAAGCTCTATTCAAAGCTGTTAGATGAGCTAATACCACTGCGTTTTTCCTTTCCCCTGCACCTGGAGCTGCGACCAGAAGAACCGTTGGCAGCTGAGGCTGTGGCCCTAGTAAAGGTATGCAGCAAAAGAAGATCAATCCTCACCTCCTGGGGCGCTGGGCCCCTGGAAAGCAGCTGGCCACAGAGGGTTTGGAAGAGGGATGTCTACTGGAAATAGGGTCAATTCCTTGGCCTGGGAAAACCAATTCCCCATCTGCATCCCAGCACAGTGCTTCCATTTAGAAGGTGCCAGAATGGTGGAATGTGCTGAATGCTCACACAGATGGATCTCTGGGGGCTCTCAGTAGGAGGGGGACACATGGACAGGCCAACTACCCACAGACAATTCAATAGCTACGTCAAACCAACATGGGAACTACTTCATAGTCCAGCAAGGGGTCAGGGCACTTTAGGGTGAGCTGGGGACCTCTATAGTTGCCCCCAGCACAGAGGTCTGAATCTCTCCTGTCCTCTGGTCCACATCACATAATCCAGCAGGCCTCAGGCTCTGGGCCAGACTGGCCTCTGCACAGAGGGACTTGCAGAGATGTGATCAGCCACAGGGGCCTAATGGCTTTAATCATTTCCACAAGGCAGTACAAGTCCTGGTTTCTGGTGTCAACTATTGTTTTTGTTTTTCAATCTCCTTTCCTCTGATTCAGTCAGCAGCCAGGAATCAGCTGTCTGGTATTTTATGAAATCATAAGGCTTTGACTGTGTTGAATTCGAACCCCAGAAGGGGACAACATGCACACCATCACCACTCATATTCCAGGAAACCGTTCTTCCTAGCAGTGGGGTTGGATAACCTACATGCTCTTTCTGGCCTCAGTCTCCTTATCTGGACAATAGGGATAATGAAGCCCACTTCACAATACCCTTACCTCATATTACAGACATTTAACAAATTCCAGTCCTGTCCTACTTTCTCCTTTAGGCTGGAGGAGCCGATGCCCATGGCCACAAAATGGAAGAAGCGGGGCCTGAGTCCTGCCTTCCTGTCTCTCAGCCCAAAATACTACCCTCCCCACAAACCTGGAGCACAGCAGCTGAACTGTCTGTCCTTGGGTGGCCCGGTTCCATCACAGCTTCTACTCTCCTGCTGATCTCCCCCTTTACCTAGCCCTCCCTAAAATATAATAACATTTTCCATGAGAATCATGCTTCACAGTTTATAGAGCACCAACAATATCCAAGTTTCCCTCAATCCTCACAACCACCTTGAGAGTTCAGAGTTTTGTTGACCCCATTTTATAGATGAGGAAACTGAGGACCAGAGCAATTAAAGTGATTCTCCTAAGACCTCATGATAAGTAAGTGGAAGAGCCGAGATGGAACCCAAATGTTCTGACTCTCAAGCCAGGGCTTTCTCTTTAGACTTTTGTTATTGTTAAGAATAACAAACATACATAAAAGAGCACAAAACACAAGTGTATATAGCTCACGGAAAGCAACCCAGCTGCTGCTGAGTAGACTCCAACTCAGACTCATAGCAACTCTATGTGTATTAAAGTCGTAGTAGGGTTTTCAAAGGCTGACATTTCAGAAGTAGATCACCAGGCCTTTCTTCTCAGGCACCTCAAACACACAGGTAATCAGCATCCAGGTCAATAAAAAACAAACAAACAAACAAAAAACCCATTACCATTGAGTCTGTTCCAACTCATAGTGACAGAAGAGACCCGCCTTACAGGGGTTTCCAAGGAGCAGCTGGTGGATTTGAACCACCAACCTTTTGGTTAGCAGCTAAGCTCTTAACCACTGTGCCACCAGGGCTCCTGGGTCAATAGAGCCCAGTAAAGCATCTCCCATCTCCTAGGTGCTCCCTGCCCATCACTCTCTGTTCTCTCCACTCCAAGGCAGCCACTCTTTGCCAGGTCACTGCCCTTTTCGCTGGACCACAGGCCCTATTCTGACCTCTGTGTCATTGAGAATCAGCAGAGGCAGTAGCGAAAAGACAGAAACCCCTGGGCTGAGGGAGCTCACTAGTCTTTTCTCCTTAAGGCTATGCCTGCAGCCCATTCTTTAGTGGGGGGAAGAAAAAAAACCAAAAAACCTCCCAACTGGTCTCGACATTTCCAGAAACATAAAAGCTGGGAGTGGCTGCTACTCTTTTGAAGGAGTGAAGCCACAGACTTTTAACAAGAAGGGAGGGAGGAAAGGAGGGCAGAAGGATAGGCCCAAGGGCTGGGATCGCGGATGGGTTAAAGAAACAAAACAGTAATTATCAAGTCTCCCAGGACAGCCTGTCTGCCACTTCTATTACCCACTCCCCAACCTCCATCAGCGACATCTCTGCCAGACTGGCAGGAGTCGCCAGATTTACACCAGGGTTTTTGACTGCTCTTGCCCAGAGGCAGGGGTGAACCACACGGCTTCTTGCATTCCTCCTCCTGAGTTTGTGACCTTTCTCTTCTCCACGTGTCTGTGCTTCTGCACTTGGTATCAGCGGGTAGGGCAGGAGCAGGGGAGAGTGAGACCCGGGGGCCAGTCAGAAAGCGCCAGCCAGGAATTTGAGCCGGCATTCTTTGCCTGACTTCTGCAAAGTCACTTAATGCCTCTGGGCTGCAATCCTGCCCTCTGTAGCAAAGGCAAACGTTCAAGTCCCTCTGGGGTGGTGGAGAGTTGATGGAGACATGAGATGCTCAGCTGGGCTCACAGATGAGAGGAGACAAGCAGATGGATCCTTCTGTGGTGGGCCAGACTCCAGGTCACGCACGCCCTGGGTCCGCCCCGGGGGAGGCTTGATGAAGATTCTTCGGCAGATGGGCCCCAAGGCAGGAAAATGAGGGGCTCTGCAGGGACAACAGGAGCTCAGGGAAGTGACAGCTCAGTCAGCTGTCAGCTACAATCAGAGCCACTTCCCACCTGCCCTCAGGGCTGCAGCGCGCCCCGAGGCACTGGGGGAAGGCCGGGCAGGGCAGGGGTGTAGAGAGCAGCGTGAAGGCGCTCTCTGCTCAGCTGTTCTGCTCAGTGGTTGTTAGCGGCTGTCCAGTCGATTCTCACTCACAGTGACCCCAAGAGTGCAGAGTAAGAACTGCTCCATTGGGTTTTCAGGGCTGTGAGCTTTAGGAAGCACATCACCAGGCCTTTCCTTCCAGGTGTTTCTGGGTGGGTTCAAACTAGTCCCTGAGTGCTTAACTGCTTGTGCCACCGAGGCACTCCTCTCGGCTCAGTAGTCCTGCCTCTTCTTGCGCCAGCGTGGGTCAGCTCCCTGAGCCCATGGGCAAATTCAGACTATTTGGTTGTTTTCTGGGGAAAAGCTGTGGCCTGAGTTCCTGAAATCTTTCCCCAGAAGCCTGGCTTTATGGGCTAGGAGTTGGAAGACCTCCATTCTAGCTCTGATTTGCTACTTACAGTGTGCTTGAGCAGGTCACCTCCTCTCTCTGAGCCCCGGTTTCTGCCTCTGATAATAACATTTTAATTTATTGGACACATATTACGTGCCAGGCAATGAGCTGGATGCTTAACGTGCATTCTCCCTAACACCCACCCTAACCAGCTCATAGGAGTGCTGGGAGGAGCAAATAAATAAAACTTATGGGGAAGTCTTTGCAACGTGGAAAGGCTTTGGAGTATATGTCCCGCCAGCTAGTTTACCCCTCTAAAATGAGAGCAGAAAAGGGAAGCTTGCTTTAACTTTTCTCCAAAAACAGATTGCAGCCATGCTCCACTACATATGGTTGCATTCAGCCTCCCGGGTCAGTGTTGCTGCCAAACCGCTCGGGCATATGTTACCCATGCATACACCGACGTGCCTGCAGGCCGTGGTGCCCGCAGGCCGTGGTGCCCGCAGGCCGTGGTGCCTGCAGGCTGTGGTGCCCACGGAGCACACAGTACCCACACGATGCATCCCTCCGCAGCAAGCAAATATGCCAGAGCTCCTAACGTGCCCATCCCAGGTAGTAGGGAATTAGCAGCAGATGCCCCGGGTCCCTGTTAGCATTCAGCCTCTTCATTCACAGCATTGCTCAGATTAAGTCGAGAAAGGCTCAGGAGACATTAGCAAGCAGCAGGCCGGTGGGGAGTGGGAGGCCGCGGGGGCAGCGGCCCATAATGCAGTCTGCGGTCAGGGTTTGCTTTTAGCTGACTAATACATGCCACATTCCCCTGGCGCCTCCTCCCCAGCTGATCTCCAAACACTTAAAGGGCACTGCTTTCCTTCAAGAGGGTCCCCTGAGAGGTGCGGGGGGAGCCAGAGCCTGATAGGGATGAACGTGCACTACGGGGAAGGAGGGGCGGCTGGATCAGCCATTTCCACCCTAGGCATGCCGGGATTGGTACCCAGGCCCCCTCCACCAATTGCCCTGGGCTTATTACTTTGTATGAAGACCCCATTGGGCCTGGGTGGACAGGCAGGGAGGTGTGTGTGAGGTGGGAAGAGAACAGTAAGGTGCTGTAAGCTCACCAGGGAAGGGCTACTTTCTTAAACTGCCGATTGGCAAGGAGGAGCAGTGGGCTCACCTACATCTACCACCACCACCCAGCCCCCAGAGGTCACAGGGGTCTAAAAGTCCCTTTGGTCACTAACCTCTGGATAAGCTGTCTTGCTGCCCCTGAGGCCACAGTCTCTAATTAGCCCAGATGAGTGGAGCCAGGTAGCCTCTGTGAAAAGCTCCAAGTGGAAGTGAGTTCATGCCTGGGCGCCTTCACCCTTGGTTGGCACTGCAGTTCCCACAGGAGCTGCCAGGGGCCCTGCCAGCAGCACTCAAGGTTCCCTTTAGCTGGTGGCCAAGCCCACTCAACTCCCGGATGCCCAAGGCCTTAGGTAACGGCTCCTTAGCGTTTTCTTGCACTTCCCCCCAGGCCTGGGAGGTACTGGGGCTTCATGAGAACCTGTCGGCATAGCCTGAGGGCTGCCATGTGGCCGGCCTCCGTCAGGGCACAGACAATTGGCTGAAAGGGGTTTTGTGGTGAGAGTGAGCCCGCACAAGCCAGGCAAACTGCTTTCACCCATTCATACCCTCTGCAACACACCCATATGCACACACATACACACACATATACCAAAAAAAAAAACCAAACCTGTTACCACCGAGAAGATTAGAACTCATAGGGCGACTCTATAGGATAGTAGAATGCCCCATAGGGTTTCCAAAGCCATAATCTTTATGGAAGCAGACTGCCGTATCTTTCTCCCGCAAAGTGGCTGGTGGATTCAAGCCACCAACCTTTCAGTTAGCAGCCAAGTGCTTAACCACTTCTCCACCAGGGTGCCTATGCACACATATACACACATACACACATATACATACATATACACGCCTATACACACATACATACACACACACACACCCCTCCATAAGCAGCGAGGGTCAATGCTCAAAAGGAGAACAATGCAGAAGAGGAAGCGGTGGTCTCTTGGGCAGAAGGTGGTCCTCTGTAATTGGAGTGACACCAGCTTAAAAAACAACAAAACCTGACTTTCCTTTACCTGCAGCCAGCTGGTGCTGTCTCCTCATTCCTCCCACTAGGTAAAATTAGAAAAGGACCTCACAGGGCAGAGAAGCAGACGCTAATTAAAGCATCAGCTTTGTGCCTGAACCCCAGCCACTTCTTTCATTTACTTACAATGCTGCCTGATGCTATCACAGCTCTGAGCCTCCATGGGGGCTCCCCATCCTGGGCTTCAGACACAAGTCTAAGAGCAGCAGGACTAGGCAAGGATATTTCCCAGTGACTAACCTTTCAATTCTTCTTTTCCTTCCAAATAATGGCACTAGTTCATGTCAAACCCCACTAATTGGTGATTCTAGCTCCTCTCCTCCAACAAACCCGTGGTCATCAACTAAAAACCAAGGCCTTTCCATCTTAGAGGGCCTCCTTCTTCCCGCACTGCCTCCCTCCCCTCTCCCTTCCTTGTCATGCCTGCAGCTCTGTTCCCTCCTGCTGAGGCAAGATGGTGTGTCTAGCAGCTGTCGACTCAATGCAATTTATCAAACATTTACTGAGTAGCCACAGCGTTCTAGACACAGGTGCAGAGCTGGGGGAGCTGTTGCTTCAGCAATGTCAGTACAAACGAGAGCCAAAGTCAAAGAAGAATTAGACAAGAATGCAAAAAAAAAAAAAAAACCTGAAAGATAAAAGGAAACCCTTCTCCTGTGTACCCTTCGGGTTGGGTTTTCATGGAAACCTGGTTCCAGAAGGAGGAGAGGACAGTCAGGCAGCTCTGCTGTTGCAGTTCAGGCCAACGTTCCACACTTCCGACTCTGGGATAGTCACCCCAGGAGCAGGCTTTTTTGGAGTTGGAGCTTTCTGGAAGAGTTCTTTTCCAACTAACATGCCCAGGTGGACACAGCTGACTCCTTAAAGACAAGGGTGGGTTATAATAATGAGTCTCTGGATGGTGTCACTGGTTAACATGCTCACTGCTAACTGAAAGGTTGGAGGTTCCAGTCCACCCAGAGGCACCTTGGAAGAAAGACCTGGTGATCAACTTCCAAAAAATCAGCCACTGAAAACGCTATGGAGCACAGTTCTACGCTGACACACATGAGGTTGTCACGAGTCAGCATTGACTCATTGACAACTGGTTTGTTTGTTTTTTTGGTTTTTTTTTTTTGGAGAGGGCTATAACACAGGTCTCAGGGTGTTATGGATTGATTTGTATCCCAAAAAAATATATGCTGAAATCCTAACCCTTGTACCTACAAATATGACCCTGTTTGGAAATAGGGGTTTTCTTTTGTTATGTTAATGAGGCCATACAGAGCCGGCTGGGTCCTAACCCTAATTACTTCTGAGTTATAAAAACAGCAGAAGAGATGCAGACATACACACAGGAGGAAGACACCAGATGAACACAGACACATGTGATATGCACCTACAAGCCCAGGAAGCCAAGGATTGCTGGCAAGTACCAAACCCATTGCCATCAAGTCAATTCCAACTCATAATAACCCTATAGAATAGAGTAGAACCCCCCCCCCCATAGGGTTTCCATGGCTGTAATCTTTATAGAAGCAGACTGCCACAACTTTCTCCCATGGAGCAGACTGCCAACATTTTGGTTAGTAGCCAGGTGCTTAACCACTGCTCCACCAATGCTCCTTAGCAACTACTAGAAACTGAAACAGACAAAGAAGGACCTCCCACTAGAACCACACCCTGAATTAGGACTTCTAGCCTCCTGAATTTCTGTTCCTCAAAGCCACCCACTTCTGGTATTTTAAGTTACAGCAGCACTAGGTAACCAAGACTGCTCTTTTCTGCTATTAGTGATTAGGAAGCTCCAGCAGGAAGAGAAACATGGATGATAAAGAGTTTGGGCTGCCTATGAGAAGCCCAAGAAAATATCCTTCAGTATATTTTTCTTAAAGGGGCAGTGGTGGTTCAGAGGTAGAATTCTCACCTTCCATGCAGGAGACCCAGGTTTGATTTTCGGCCAATACACCTCGTGTACATCCATCACCTGTCTGTCACTGGAGGCTTGCATGTTGCTATGATGCTGAACAAGTTTCAGCAGAGCTTCTAGACTAAGATGGACTAGGGAGAAAGGCCTGGCAATCTACTTCTGAAAATCAACCAGTGAAAACCCTATGAATCACAATGGTCAGATGGCATAGCATTTCATTCTGCTGTGCATGGGACGGGACTGGGGGGTGGGGGGCTTGGGCCAACTCAATGGAAGCTAACAATAACGATTTTTCCCAGAGGGGAAGTGATGCTTGTATCATGGACAACAGTGACTCCTAATGACCCTTAGGCAGGTGGTGTAGTCAAAAGAGCCCTGACTTTCATCCCAGTTTACTCCATCCATCCATTCATTCATTCATCTGTTCATTAATTCATTCATTAATCACACTGTATGCTAGATGCTGGGCTTGTATTTAAATCTCAGTTCACCTCTTTAAGTCTAAGTTTATCTTACATGTCAAATGGAGATCATTGTAGCTGTTTCAGGGTTTTGTGAAGATTAAATAAATGATATATAAAGATAGGACCTAGCCTGTTGTTGTTGGGTGCTGTAGAGTCGATTGTTGACTCATAACGGCCCAGTGTGACAGAGTATAACTGCCCCATAGGGTTTCCCAGTCTGTGATCTTTACAGAAGCAGATCACCAGGCCTTTCTCCCATGGAGCCGCTAGGTGGGTTGGAATCGAAAACCTTTCGGTTAACAGCCAAGTGCTTAACTGTTGCGCCACCAGGATTCCATGGACCTAGCCTAGAGACTTAAAAAACATTAAATCCCTCCTGCTTCCCTCTTCTAGTTCTCCAGAAAGAGTGATTCTAGCCTGGTCAGGATGCTGGACTAGAAGGCACCTTCTTCTAATCCTGTCCTCCAACCCTTCCCCCCAAGTTACTGCCTCCAGTCAGAACACCTTTGCTCCAGGAAGATGCTGTTTTGTTGAATTTGGTGAAATGAGGAGCTGGAGAAAGAGCGGGCAGCGCCTTAGGAGAAAGGTGTAGGGCCAAAGGAAATGTAGCGAGCCAGATTGAAATGCCTGGAGATGGGGCAGGGAGGGATGAAGTTTGAGAAGTTACTGCGAGGCTGGCTGCCCAGTGAGGAGGTACGGGGGTGGGGGGGGGAGAGGACTCTCCAATAAGGATGCATGTCTTAAAGTGGTTGGAGATCTAACAAGTGGGAGGTGGGGGGAGGGAGTGGGAGTGAATCTTTCTGTATCTTGATTGAAGATCAAAACAAATTCTATTCTTGCAAATTCCCTTAGAAATACAGCCTCATGGGACTGGGAAAAGAATTTATTTCTTCACACAGCTTACCAAGCAGCCTGGCTGGAAGCCATATGGCAGTTGCCCCAGCAGGAAAGTTGTGGAAGAAGCAACAGTGCCCCCATGACAAGATGCTACAGCAACGGACATAGGGAAGTGGGTATCAGTTCCTGCCCTGGGTGACCCACAGCCAGGTGCACCCCGAGACGCATGGGGGCAGTTCCCCCAGGGCTCCCTCCAGTGACTGAGCTCACAAACCAAGGTGAATGCCTAAGACTGTGCTGCTGAAGTCAGGGTGCTCATAAACCTGAGAGCATTTGGTGGATTGCGGGAAGTTCACCAAGTCCCCGAATAAGCATGGTGGATCTGGAGCACCATTTTTACTCAAGAAGCTTTTTTTGGGAGAAAAATTTCTGTTGAAATAAACATGAGTATTTTGATGGAATAAAATGCAAAGTTCATATGATTTTTAGCATCAAATGTGAGATTTCAGCTTGAGTGGGCTACTTTGGCTCATGTCCCTTGATCGACTCAGGGTATACATTCATTCTTCTCTCCCCTTCTGGGTAGTTCATAAAGAAAAGTCTGAAAAGCTCCTCTTTTTAGAGCTAGATGTTTAAGTGAAGGGCTAGTTTAGAGGTCATCATGTCCATCCCTCTGCCTTCAGATAGCACTCCCAAACCTGGCTACATCCTAGGATCACTTGAAGAACTAACTAAATGAACAGTTACATACATGGAAAAATTTACCAACTGAAGGGCCACATAAACCAGAAACTTCATCAGAAGAACTAGATGGTGCCCAGCTACCACAATGACCGCTCTGACGGGGAACACAGCACAGAGTCCCTGACGGGGCAGGAGAAAAGTGGGGTACAGAACTCAAATTCTAGTAAAAAGATCAGACTTAATGGTCTGACTGAGACTGGAGGGACCCCAGAAGACACAGCACCCAGACTCTCTGTTGGCCCAAAACTAAAACCATTCCTGAAGCCAACTCTTCAGACAAAGATTAGACTGGACTATAAGACATAAAATGATACTCATGAAGAGTCTGCTTCTTAGCTCAAGTAGATACATGAGACTAAATGGGCAGCTCCTATCCAGAATCGAGACGAGAAGGCAGAAAGGGACAGGAGCTGGATGAATGGACATGGGAAATCCAGGGTGGAAAGGAGGAGTGTGCTGTCACAGTATGGAGAGAGCAACTAGGGTCACATAGCAATGGGTGTATAAGTTTTTGTATGAGAAACCAACTTGAACTGTAAACTTTCACGTAAAACACAACAATAAAAAAAAAAAAATTTTTTACCAAATGATCATTAAGAAAATGCCAGGCCCCATCTGTGGACATTTTGTTTCATTGATCTGGAGTGGAGCCTGGGTACTGGTGTTTTCCAAAGCTGCCTCAGTGGTTCTAATCTGCAGTCAGAGCTAAGAACCATCCCTCTTCATTGAAGGACTGTTGCTGTCAGAAACCTAAACCCTTTGACCTGTTAAAGCCCCAGGGGACTCCTTTCCTTGTTGGGTTTTTTTTTTTTTTTTTTTCTACACGTGTTGGGAATTTGGTCTTTCTTTCCAAGCTGCCACCACCCACATTCCTAATGAAATCATCTTTGCCCCAGGATCTTCGCATAGATTTGGCAATGAGGTCCTCCTTTTCACCTGGACAAATACCCAAGGTGAGGGAAGGAAAAGACATTTCCTAAACATCTACCATGTGCAAGATGCTGTGCTAGATACTTACACGTTGTTTTAAAACCATCAGTGAGATAGGTGTTAACCATCCCCATTCTACACACAAGGAAACTGAAGACCAAGTAAATTAAGGAATATGCTCAAGGACTCTGGGATTCAAAGCCATTTTGTCTGACTCAAAATCCATGCCCTTTCTATGACAATGACAATGCATTGCCTTCCCTAAACCCCTTTTTGTTTTTTAAGGGGTTTTCTTTATTTACTTATTTATTTAATGTCTTAGCTATCTAGTGCTGCTATAACAGAAATACCACAAGTGGATGGTTTTAACGAAGAGAGTTTATTTCCTCACAGTGAAAGTAGGCTAAAAGTCCAAATTCAGGGTGTCAGCTCCAGGGGAAGGCTTCTTCTCTCTGTCGGCCTTCTTCTCTTCGGTGTTCCCCCAGGCCTTCTTCTCTTCGGTGTTCCCCCAGGCCTTCTTCTCTTCGGTGTTCCCCCAGACTAGGAGCTTCTCTGCACAGGGATCCCAGTCCAAAGGACGTGCTCTTCTCCCGGCACTGCTTTCTTGATGGTATGAGGTCCCCCTGTCTCACTGCTCACTTCTATCTTTTATACCTCAAGAGATTGCCCAGGACACAATCCAGTCTTGTAGATCAGGTCCTGCCTTACTAACACAACTGCCACCCATCCTCCCTCATTAACATCATAGAGGCAGATTTACAACATACAGGAAAATCACACAGTACCAGGAACCATGGCCTAGCCAAATTGATACACACATTTTTGGGGGGACATAATTCAAACCATGACATTTAACTATTGCTTTACTACAGGGGCCATACAGATATAAGCAGAAGTAGAAGAAACCAGAGTTCAAGAAATCTCACCCATAAGTAGAGATCATTATTCCTCATCTTCACTGAACTCATTGGAACTAGGCCCAAGTCTGTAGACCTTCCCTTCTTGAATGGGCCCATGGGACCCATCATTAAGTTGTGGTCTTCAGGAGTCGGCCCCATCCCTCTCCGGGTGGGAACCAACCTCTCCTCAGCCCAAGGAGATGCAGAATGCTGCTACCCATAGGTGATATTCTTGGTCTATCCTCCCACCACACAGAACCTGATTTTTAAACTCTTATCTCAGAAGGACCCAGGGAATGTCTTCTTCTGGGCTTCTCTGTATTTGGCTCTTAAATACTGACCTTTTCTTTGATCCCCTGGGTAAGTAAGATATTTCCCTATTGTAAAAATGGCTTAATGGAGGCTGTGAGGCTTATGAGGCAAGAGATCAGACATACCTCTTCTCTCCAAACTTTTTACCAATTCTGACACCAGCCATCCCTCCCACAGTACTCTCTACTTCTCTGCTGGGTTCAATAATTCGTTGCAATGGCCACAGAGGACTCACAAAAAATACTCAAGATTTCACTAGGAAAGTAACATGTTACAGTTCAGGATCAGGAATGACTCAGGATCCAGTTCTTCAATCAGAACAGCTTCTCAGCTGTGCCCACAGGCAGGCCTCTCTCTGTCTCTCAGCCTCTCAGCCCTCAGCCCCTTGGCCCCTCAGGCCTCTTAGGCCTCTTGGGCTGGCTGGCCTCTGCCCTGCTTGGGCAACTGTTACAAAGCTCTTTAGCTCCACCGATAAGTGCCCAGAAACACCCCACTCTGCCAGTAACCCTCCTGGGTGAAGGCACTCAGCTCTCTCGCTCCATGGCTCAGCACACCCACTGTAACCACCTTGCTCTGTGGGCTGGGAAGCCCATTACACCATTTTGCATCAGTCTCTTGGTTCTGCTGCTGTCTATTCTCTGCTGCGCTTGGCGCCACTTCTGGCCATCTTGCACTGTCTCGGGTGTTACAGCTCTCTGTCTCCTGGGCCTAGGAGCTTCTCAGCACAGGGACCCCCCAAGTCCAAAAGATGTACTCCCGCTCCGGTCTCTTCTTCTTGGTGGTAGTGAGGTCCCCCCTTTCCGCCTCTGAGATGCTTATTTGAAGCCTAGCAAAATAGCAAAACTGACCAATCCCCACTTTAGGGTTCCATACATCTTATTTGCATGGTCCCACTCCCACAAGGGTGCAATGTATTATTTGTATTATTAGCAAGCTGTCTAATCACCTTGGTGGTCCACAAGCACCATATTTGCATAGCCCCACCCAATCTTTTGGTGGGAGTTACAAGACCATGGCTAGAAAGGCCGTATAAAAGCCATCACACCACACCTATCTATTCCCCCAAAGATATTTTTCCATGTCTGTAGAGGTTCTATGCTGACCTCGCAGTCACCTCTCTTGCCCTTCCTTGAGGGGTTTGATGATTCCAGCCACTGAAAATCCTACCTCTACCCTTGGCTAGCTTCTCTCTGATCTGTTTAAGTTCTCAAAGTAACGTTTATTAAGATTTACTACCCTTTAGAGAAATCCAGCTTTTTCATCTTTCATTTATTCAACAAATGCTTAGAAAGGGCCTAATATATGCCAGATACTTTGCCAAGCATTGTAATAGAAGTACAATGAAATTGCTTCCATCCTCAGGGAACTTGCAATCAACTAAATAACCAAAAGTGGCTGCCATTTATTGAAAGACCACCATACACCAGGCTCCCTGCTATCCATAACTACCCATTGCCTTTGAGCTGATTCCAACTCATGGTGACCCCATGTGTTACAGAATGAACTGCTCCATAAGATTTTTTGGCTGTAATCTTTATGGAAGCAGATCACCAGGCCTTTCTCTCATGGTGCCTCTGGGTGAGTTCAAACTACCAATCTTTAGTTTAGCAGTCCAGTGCAAACCCTTTGCACCTATTCTTTACCTCATTTAATCTTCCCAAGAGCTCTATGAGATTAGGGTTATTGTCCCCATTTCACAAATGAAGAACCTGGTCTCACCGGTGTTTAAGCAATTAACCCAAAGTCACAGAGGTAGTAAGTAGTGGAGCTGGAATTTGAACACATGTCTATGTTCCAAACCCATGCTTTTTCCTTTACACTGGAGATTCCATACAGAAGAATGACGAGGACCTCAGACTCTAGAGGCAGGCAGACTTAAATTTAGAATCTCAGCTCAGCCACTTAATAGCTTATACTCTTGAACAAAGTCATTAGCCTTTCTGAACTCTGGTTTCCTCGTCTGTAAAATAAATAAAATATGATAACACCTATCTCATAGGATTGTGGTGAGAATCCCAGAAATGTAGTTGATCCTGGGCAGAGTGGGAGAGAAATGTAGAATAAAAATCAAATCCATAAAAAAGACCAGACTTACTGGTCTGATAGAGACTAGAGGAACCCCAGAGACTACGGCCCTAAGGTACCCTTCTGAGCTGGGAATGAAGACATTCCCGGAGACCACTTTTCAGCCAAACGATAGACAGGCCTATAAAACAAACAGTAACATCCAAGAGGAACAAGCTCCTTAGAACAGTTAATTATATGAGACCAAAAGGACAAAAATCTGCCCAAAAGCAAAGACAAGGGTGCAGGAAGGGGTAGGAAGACAGGACGAAAGGTAACAGGGAACCCAGGGCAGAAATGGGGAGAGTGCTGACACATTGAGGGAACTGTGACCAATGTCTTGGAACATTCTGTGCACAAATTGTTGAATGGGAAACTGTTTTGCTCTGTAAACCTTTACCTAAAGCACAATAAAATATTTTTTTAAAAAAATGGTAACTGGTATTTTACAGCTAATCTCTAGGCCTGGGCTCACCCGCAGCCATGTAACCCCTATGGGAGATGCTAGCACCCTGGGAGCTGGTCTGTCTTACATCAGTTCCCTCCAATGGCCCCAAGTCTGAGTGACACCATCAGTTCTTAGTTCATCTGCAGAACAAAGGTGAATGTCATATACTGAATCACTGATTGACCCAACCCTCCAGGCTTCAGGGTATTCCTTCCGTCTCCTTCCCCATTCAGGTATCTCTCCCTGAGCAAATCCCCTCTTCCGACTCCAACACCCTTATACTTTCCAGAAGGTAGTCTTCTGGAATCCATCATGTCATTATCATGTTAACAATATGAAGGATTCAGTAAACACATAGTAAAAAGAGATGCTATCCATTAAAAGGATTAAAGTTTAATAGGAAAAACAATGTGCAGGACAGGCGGAGGGGGATAAATGGGAACTCTGTACTTCCTGCACAATTTTTCTGTAAACCTAAAACAGCTCTAAAAAGTAAACTCTATTAAAAAATAAAACTAGTTCTGGAGCCATGGAGGCTGGATGAACCCCTGAAACTATTGCCCTAAGATAATTTTTGAATCTTAAACCAAACATATCCCCTGAAGGCTTTTCAAAACCAAACAATAGTTTAGCTTAACTAGTAAAGAATGTCTGCCTTGAGCATTATGCTCTTTTAGGAACTGTCTATACAGGATCAAACTGACAGCAGCAACTTGAAAGATTAGATAGGAAACTTAAGGGGCAATGAGTTTATGTTAATGAAAAAGGAGGTGAGAATGGTTGCACAAACTCAAAGAACGCAATCAATGTCACTGAACTGTACAAGTAGAAACTGTCGAATTGGTGTATGCTCTGCTGTGTATATTCTCAACAACAATAATAAAAATAAAAGAAATTATAAAAAAATCAATTTCATTTTAAAAAAATAGAAACGTTGTTGTCTGTCTTATTTTTTAAACAGCTTATTAGAAATTCTGACATTATTCAGTGCATCCCCCAGAACTTGGAACTTGAGGTCTTCTTCCTATTGCAGTTGAAGGAAAACAAGTCTTCCCTGGAGCACCAACATCTTGTGGTTCTCATCCTTGTGGAAAGAAGAGACTATCCATGGTAGAATTTCTAATGACCCCTTGGTGCCAAAGGAGAAAGAAAAACACCTCCCTTGGAAACTTTGGGACACCATTTTTGGGTGCCAGTGTAGCCAAGACTTTCCAATGAAGCATCAACTAGTAAAAAAAACTCCCTCTCTGGCGTCAAGAGTTTTCAGGATAGGCCAGCAGTAGGGCCTGGATTATATCATCATGATCATCTTTATTTTGATCTCTTTATACCCGGTTCAAGAATTCTGTTTGGGTGGATTTTCAGTCTTACCACTCCCCTCCTGGTGTCTGGGATCAGAGATTACGTTATAAAAACAGGGCCTCTTGGGTCCTATAGGGCACGAAGAGGAAGGGGTTGGTGGCCACAGAAGTGCACTGTACCTTTATTGGTAGGATTTGACTCAGAAGACTCTTCATCCCTCCCAGACAGGGTGGGTCCAATGTCACAGGCAAGAAGCTTTGCCTAGTTGCTGTGGCTTAACCTGTACTTTTCTGGGTGGGGAGGAAATACCAGTGACTTGAACCTCTAGAAAATCTAATTGGCCTGAAGTTCTAAGAGTTTTCCTGGCCTGGTTGCTGGTGGTTATTCCACCTGGCAATGGGTACTTAAGACAAACAGACTCTGTGGGAAGCCAAAAATACAGTTTGTTTCATAACCCTTTACTGATCGCCTACTAAGTACCAGACATTATATGTCCAGCTGGAAATAGAGGCTACAGAATTGAATAACACAGTTTCTTTTTAATGTGCTTACAGTCTAGTGGCTGGGTTGCTCTTGCCTGACATCTCCCAGAAAGCACCAGTGTCCCAAGTGGGTCTCCTTCACATGTGGACTCCCTCAGCAATCTGGGAGACATCAGCCTGGGAGTTTATTAAAGCCAAGCTCTGAGGGCCTGGATCCAAGAACAGGCAAATAGAGCAGCACTACTCCAAACGGAAGTTGTTGTTGGCAGTTGCTGTTGAGTTGGCTCCAACTCATGGCGACCCCGTGTAGAACAAAATAAAACACTGCCTGGTTCTGCACCATCTTTATGATCATTGGTATGCTTCAGCCCATCGTTGTGGACACCGTGTATTCTGAATGCCTTCCAACCTAGGGGGCTCATCTTCCAACAGTATATTGGACAATATTCTGCTGTGATTCATAGGGTTTCATTGACCAATTTTTGCATTGACCAATTTTTGGAAGTAGATCACCAGGCTTTTCTTCCTAGTCTGTCTTAATCTGGAAGCTCCACTGAAACCTATCCACCATGGGCAACCTTGCTGGTATTTGAAACACCAGTGGCATAGCTTCCAGCATCATAGCAACAAGCAAGCCATCACAGTACGACAAACTGGTAGATGTGTGGTAGAAAATGGAGGTTAGAACCCATTAAGAGGGGAACTTCTGAATAGCAGTTGGTTCTTGGAACTCTAGCTCCTGACCTGGTCCCAATCAGCTCCTGCCTCCTTCTCTCCTCCCAGGCCTATCTTGAAACAGGAAGATTGCTTTAGAAATGTCAACAAATCACATGGAAATACTGACCTTTTTGATGCAGCTTGGTTGGAGAGGAACCCAGCCAATGTTTGGTCCCCAGACTCTGTTGACTTTGTTGTTAGTAAATGCAGTTATTATTCAGCATGCTGGAATTTTAAAAATTAACATGCTCAACAAAATATTTATTCGTTTGAAATAAGGTATGTGTGGGATCAGAAAGAGAAGCCCTGTACCACAGCCCCCTCTCATCTTTATGCTCCCTTGTCCCTAGATTAGGCACCCTGGGTGGTGCACAGTTTGCACCCAAAGGTTAGTGGTTTGAACTCACCTAGTGGCACCACAGAAGAAAGGCTTGGCAATCTGCATCTGTAAAGATTACAGCCAAGAAAGCTCTCTGGAGTAATTCTACACTGCAATATATGGGGTCACCATGACTCAACAGTAAAGGGTTTTGTTTAGTTTGGGGTTTGTCCCCGGATTCAAGCAGACTGCACCACCGTAATTAGTTGGGCTCCATCACAGTAGAGTCCAGCCCTGGGAACAGGTGAGTCATCACTCCCCCATGCTGTCCACTCCACCAGTCCTCTAGCCTAGGTTGTGGGAAAGTCTGTGGGCTTAGAAGTCATGTAGACCAAGGTTCGAATTCTTGTTTTACCACTTCTCATCTAGTCACTTTACAGGTCTGAGCCCCTATTTTCAATGCAAAATACCTACGGGGATCATTAAATGAGATCACATAAGTAAACTACTTAGTTTATAGTAGGTGCTTAGCAAAGGTCCATTCATTATGTTTTCTCCTTTTTTAAAGTCTTCTCAAATCCTGAGAAGTGAGTGGGTCTCTGATAAGGACACTTCCCTGCCTTTCTGACAGACTGGACATGAAGTCTTCAGCTGCAACCTATTGAAGCAACCAAAAGTGCCCTCTCCCTCGACACCTCTAAACTCTTCAACTCTACACCACCTGAGGGTTTCTCAGCTGGTATTTTCAAAAATAAGGGCAGTTTCTTCAATGTTGGCATGAGTCAATTAGTTGAAGAGAGAGCATTTAGGACACGTGGTTCATCTAACTATGAGAGTCTACCTGATTCAAATTCTAATGGTTCCCAAATATTTTCTTCCAGCTCCTAAACCCCAAATTCAGATTCATATACCCAACAGCCTGCGTGCATATCCACTGGAATGCCTAACGGCCATTTCTAACTTAGCATCCAAAACATAACTTTGGGTTTCCACTCAACTCTCTCTCTCCATTTTTCCCATCTCAGAAAGTGGTGCTACCACTCACCCAGGTGCTCAAACCAAAAATCTAGAAGTTAGCTTTAATTTTCTTTGACTTTCCCTAACTCCCCATATCTGATCCATCTGCAAAACTTGTCAGTTCTCTCCCTCTGCCTCTATACTAGCCCAAGTGGCGATTATCTCCCAAGGAGGCTGGACAAGAGTCCCCCTGCTTCCCCTCTCGCCTCCCATTCTCCACAAAGCAGTCCATCCCGTGTGCTTTTAAAAATGTAAATCAGATCTCATAGCACCCCATGCTTGAAATGTGTTGCTTTTTAAATATTTAGGATAGAATAAAAACTAAACCCTTTCCAGGGCCTAAAAGCACCTTCACAGTCCAGCTCCTACCTACTTCTTCGACCTCATCTTCTCCTGGCTCAGGGGCTCCACAGCTGTAAAATGGGTGTGACAGTAATAATCTCTACCGCATCCGGAGCATCAGCTATGTGCTCGATCAGGTGCTTCACACATGCTATTCCACACAGTCCCAGCTACAACCAAACAAGTTAAGTATTGTTAACTGTTAAGACTGTTGTGAGGACTCCTAGGACTATATCCTAGAGAAATAAGAGCCATGACACAAATAGCCATATGCACACCCATGTTCACTGCAGCACTGTTCACAAAAGCAAACAGACGGAAACAACCTCAGTGCCCATCAATAGATGAATGGATAAACACACTACGGTACATACGCGCAATGGAATCCTATGCAATGATATGGAATAATGATGAATCTGCGAAATATCTCACACCATGAATGAACCTGGACGGCATTATGCTGAGTGAAATAAGTCAAAAGGACAACTGCTATATGAGACCACTATTATAAAAACTCATGAAAAGGTTTACACACAGAAAGAAATAATCTTTGATGGTTATGAGAGAGGGGAGGGTGAAGGGTAAGACAGTACACAATACTAGGGAAGTCAGCACAACTTGACCAAGGCAAAATCATAGAAGAGTCATAGACACATCCAAACTCCCTGAGGGACCAAGTTACTGGGCTGAGGGGACATCTAGCTCAGTTGGCATAACATAGTTTATAAAGAAAATGTTCTAATCCTGCTTTGATGAGTAGCATCTGGGGTCTTAAAAGCTTGTGAATGGCCATATAAGATACGTCTACTGGTCCTACTCCATATGGAGCAAGGGAGGATGAAGAAAACCATAGACACAAAGGAAAGATTAGTACAAAGGACTAATGGACCACAACTACCACAGCCCCCATCAGACTGAGTCCAGCACAACTAGATGGTGCCAGGCTACCACCACCCACTGCTCTCACAGGGATCACAGCAGAGGGTCCCAGACAGAGTGGGAGAAAAATGTAGAACAAAATTCAAACTCACAAAAAGATCAGATTTACTGGTCTGACAGCAATTAGAGAAACCTCGAAAGTATAACCGCCAGACACACCTTTGACTCAGTTCTGAAGTCACTCCTGAAGTTTACCCTTCAGCCAAAGATTAGACAGGCCGATAAAACAAACCACTTCACCACCAGGGCTCTGTAAACATTTACTAGCACACCTGGGCTGCATACTATCCACCAGCCGCTCCTTGTAAACCCTATAAGGCAGTTCTACTCTGTTCTATAGGGTCGCTATGAGTCGGAATCAATTCGATGGCAATGCGTTTTTTGGTTTATGAAACAAACAATAACACACGTGGTTCAACCATGTATATGAGACTAAATGGGCACACCAGCCCAGAGGCGAGGACAAGAAGGCAGGAGGGGACAGGAAAGCTGAACGAATGGACATGGGGGATGTTGAGAAGGGGAGAGTGTTGACACATTGCAGGGTTGGCAACCAATGTCACAAAACAATATGTGTATTGATTGTTTAATGAGAAACTAATTTGCTCTGTAAACTTTCACCTAAAGCACAATTAAAAAAAAAATTGTCATGAGGATTAAATGAAAGTGCATAGCTAGTGCACAGTAGGTGCTCAACAAACGTTAGATTCCCTTCTTTTCCACTGATCCCAATAGGAAAAAGAAACTGTAGCCCAGAGATGTCTAGACTGGTCAGAGATAGAACCCAAGGCAGCTGTCCTGTGTCTGGCTCTGTTATCTACTAGTCTAACCACATGCCTGGAGGGGAACACTCCAGCCAAGAAGGGTGAGTATTAGCTCTCCCAGGGACACTTGGGTTGCTGAAGGAGTTAAGATGCTTCTTCCCAAATCCTAACCCTCCCCATCCCTGCATCTGCCCTTGTGGGTTTAACGAGAAATCCAGGCGCCTCCTAAGAGACTGTACAAATAACTTCTGGGACGCCACTAACTCATACGGCAGAAAGAGACCCAGAGCTGCCAATGCTTCGGGGAAGATAAGTGAGTGGAAAGAAGGGGGTTTCTATAGCATCAGGCTGACAGAAGGATTCTGTGAGGTGAGTGTGAGCTCCTCCCCTGCAGCAGAGCCGAGAAAACCAGGATCCAGGCTCCTCAGCCCCTCTTCACAATATTTGATTAGGAATTTGGGGGCGGGACCCTGGCCTGGCATAGACACGCACACTCTCAGTAGACATACTCACGCTCTCTCTCTTTCTCCCTCTCTCTCACAAGCTCTCCAACTCAACCAGGCCAGACAGAGGAACGTGGTCACTCTCTGAAAGGTTCAACTTGAGGTAAGTTTGGTCATTTTGCTTCAGTTTTTGTCCTTTTTATTTCCACAAAGGAAGGGCTAGAGAATGGGGAGGGGGGCAGGCAGGGAGAAGTCATTTTTCATTCTCCACATCTGGACAATGACCCCAGGGATGGTGGAGAGGGGCAAAGGGGGAGGGGGAAGGGAGGGGCTCCAGATTTTACCTCTCTCCTACAGTTCTTTTATGGTTGTTGGAGGGAACCTCCAATTCTCAGGCATGAAAAAGTGAAGGACCAGATATTTAGGGAAGCCAGCTCTCCACTACTACTCATAACCCCCTCCGTTCTAGCCCCGACTGTCCCTGCAGTCTCTCCTGTAGACGGATTATGGTACCTAAATGCTGTTGTTGTTTTGGGGGGTACGTGTGTGTGTGTGTGTGTTGCTGGAGTGAAGGGGGGTGAACAAGAAGAATGTTGAGAATTGGAGGGAGCTCCAGGGGGCTGTGGATTGAGGAAGCGTTCAATTCAGGTTAGAAGATGGCTTCTGGTTTGACCCCCTCAGCCCTGAGAGGAAGGAGAGATCTCTCTAGAATGGAGAAATGGAAGAAAAGCAGTAAGGTCCTGAGTAAGCTCCCCACAACTCATAGAGCGTCAATCCTAGAAATTTTCCACCTTACAAAACTCTGAACACAGGAGGGTCTCAGCATTAAGGAAGAAGTTTTAAGAGTATATAGTCCTAGAGTAGCATAGCTAAGGGAGGGGGTGGGGTAAGGGAGAGGCATAAGCTCCCCACCAAGCCCTTGCAGCAGGCATGGCTCCTAAGGAGAAGCCAAAGTGGGCAGGGTACACAGGCCCTTGGAAAGCTGTGTCTTAAAGAGGAAGGTGGCTCTTGTCTGCCAAGGTGCCCAGTCTGGAAGAAGAAATGGACACAGAGGCTCACTGTGCCAGCCCTCCACACAGCCACCTTGGTCCTGCAGCAGCCCAGACTGCATGGAAAAAATGCGCTGTTGGCAGTGGACCACTCTGTCTGTCTTCTCTCCTGGCCAGAACCAGGGGCCAGCCAGCATGCCCAGGCAGTGGGCAGTTGGGTCTGCTTCTCAGAAGCACTGTGGGCTCTTTGTCTGAGGCCTGAGGCTGCCTGAGGATGAGCCAGAGTGCCTGCACCTCTGCAGCCCAGGGGCTGATGGGATGAAGCGTATCTAAGGAAACTGCTTCCAGAAGAAAAGAGAGGTCTGGGAGGGATGGTAGCCAAAAGATTACTTAGTTGAGTGTCATAGTCGGGGCCCTTCTTATCGGTTCATTGAATTTGATGTCGGATTTTATATTCCTTTCTTTCTCCTGTCCAGAGTTGCTAACCCCAGCAAGGCCCATCAGCAATGTGAGGGGTACAGGTGACTTCCAGGACCGAGAACGTTTTTGAGGTTTCTCTGTCCAAGGGGGACATTGCCACCTCTGGGAGGTGCCCCCTGCCCACAGGGGCTGAGCAATGCATTGGCTGTAGGGAATCCGAGTAGGGTACCCAGGCCTGATATGCCACCCCTGGTCCTTCTTCTTCCATACTTTCAGTTTCTCTCACAAATGACACTAAATCCCACATTTCTCTCCAAGTCTGCCCTTTCTCATCTCACTAGCACAGCAAGCTCAAAGGCAACAGGCTTCCCAGCAATGTGGGGGGCCTACATGTGGAGCCTGGAAATCCAGGTGTCCTCATTTGGAGCAGGGAGCTTGCAATGGGAGAGGGGATGCCAGAACCCCACCCTAAGCCACTTTCCCTTAGGTATACACAAGAGTCTCCAATCCTGGTGCAGATTTTGGTGTTTCTCATTCATTTCTCTTGGCCCGTGTGGCTCTTGTATGCCTATGGTGGAGCCTGAGGAGCACTAGCACTTCCGAGACACCACAGAAGACAGAGAAGTGGGCTAATTCAGGCTCCATGCACTCAGCACTTGCTCTAGAAGACAGGTGCCATGCCTCGGAGCCAGTGTCCCCAGTCTGCAGGGGAAATGTAACTGTTATAGGAAGATGCTGTACCAGCCAAGGTGCACGTGTAGCCACTAACTGCTAATCAGAGTTTTTTCACCCAGCAAGCTGTTATAGATGATGGGACTTGGCGGGTACCCCAAACCCTGTGGTGGCTGCAGAGTGACCACACACCCCCACCAAAGACTGAAAACCAAAAGTCCCCAGGCTGCCGAAGAGACCCAAAGATCTTCCAGAAATAGTTCAGACTGTCTTTGAAGTCTCAAGCCACTCTTAGAGGTTGCCCCAGATCTGGAAAGAGCCAGAGGGCTTTTCCCTTGGACTCTTGAGAATATGCCTTCCCTGGGGAGTCCAGCTGGATTTGAATTCAGGCCTGACGAGAACTCCCTACCTCTACCACCCCAAGGATTGTTGTGGTCTTTCCAGCTGCCCCAACAGGACCTCTGGGTTCGTAGAGGCTCCTAAAGATCTGCCCCTCCAAAAAAATGAAGCCCCTCCACTATTCAGATTCTTTCTAGTCTAAGACTATTTCTGTGACTCTACGATCAGTGGAAAATGTACTAGTCACCCAGCTTACTCCAAATAGCCAAGGTCTAGCTAGACCACACATGTGGAACCCACACTGGGAGGAGGCCCCAAACAAGTGGGAGATAAGGCTTCTGCTCTCAGGTGCTTGAGGCTGAAGTCAGATCTGCCCAGCTCTCAGCCTCGGGCTTGTCTTCTCTGCCTCACTAATGCCTGCTTGCTCTGTTCTCTCTCTCTTCTTGCAGAGAGACAAAATGCAGTGGGCCTCCCTCCTGCTGCTGGCAGGGCTCTGCTCCCTCTCCCTGGCCCAGTACGACGAAGATACCCCCTGGTGGTTCCACTACCTCCGCAGCCAGCAGTCCACCTACTATGATCCCTATGACCCTTACCCTTATGAGCCCTATGAGCCTTATCCCTATGGGGTGGAAGAAGGCCCAGCCTATGCCTATGGCTCTCCACCCCCACCAGCGCCTCGCGACTGCCCCCAGGAGTGCGACTGCCCACCCAACTTCCCCACAGCCATGTACTGTGACAACCGCAACCTCAAATACCTGCCCTTCGTCCCCTCCCGCATGAAGTACGTCTACTTCCAGAACAACCAGATCTCCTCCATCCAGGAAGGTGTCTTCGACAATGCCACTGGGCTGCTCTGGATTGCTCTCCATGGCAACCAGATCACCAGTGATAAAGTGGGGAAGAAGGTCTTTTCCAAGCTGAGGCACCTGGAGAGACTGTACCTGGACCACAACAACCTGACCCGGATGCCCGGTCCACTGCCTCGATCCCTGAGGGAGCTCCATCTTGACCACAACCAGATCACCCGGGTCCCCAGCAACGCTCTGGAGGGGCTGGAGAACCTTACCGCCTTGTACCTCCAAAACAATGAGATCCAGGAAGTGAGCAGTGCAATGAAGGGCCTCCAGTCACTGATCTTGCTGGACCTGAGTAACAACCACCTTCGAAAGGTGCCTGATGGGCTGCCCTCGGCCCTTGAGCAGCTATACCTGGAGCACAACAACATCAACACCGTCCCTGACAACTACTTCCGGGGCTCGCCCAAGTTGCTCTATGTGCGACTGTCTCACAACAGCCTCACCAACAGTGGGCTGGCCTCCAACACCTTCAATGCCAGCAGCATCCTTGAGCTTGACCTCTCCTACAACCAGTTACAGAAGATCCCCCCAGTCAACACCAACCTGGAGAACCTCTACCTCCAAGGCAATAGGATCAATGGTGAGACCTTGACACAGGGCGGGGGGAGGGGCTGTCTGTTTCATTTGAAAGACCCTGTTCTGGAGCCATGGTGGCGCAGTAGTTAAGAGCTCAGCTGCTAACCAAAAGGTTGGCAGTTCAAATCCACCAGCTGCTCCTTGGAAACCCTATGGGCCACTTCTACTCTGTCCTATAGGATCGCTATGAGTCAGAATTGACTCCATGGCAATGGGTTTGGGGTTTTTTTGTTGTTGTTGTTTGTTCTGAGTGCTAGGAGCCCTGGTGGCACAGTGGTTAAGTGCTCGGCTAGTAACCAAAAGTTTGATGATTTGAACCCACCAACGGCTCCCTGGGAGAAAGATGTGTGGCAGTCTGCTTGTATAAAGATTGCAGCCTTGGAAACCCTGAGGGGCAGTTCTCCTCTGTCCTTCAGGGTCGTTATGAGTCAGCATCGACTCGACTGCAACGGGTTTGGGTTTTTTTGTTTGTGTGTCTATTCTGAGTGCTAATGGGAATACAAAAGAGAGAGACCAAGCCATACGCCTGCGCTTGAGGTACAAAATAGCTACACTTAAACAGAGGCGCTAGGAAAACTCAGTGGAGAGGGCTGGTATGGGAGAAGACGTCCCGGGAGAGGTAAGTTTCAGTCTAGGTCTTGAGAGATAAGTGGGTATGGATTAGAGGAAAACAGGACAAAGGCAATCTGGGATGGGGAATCGCCACAAAGGAACCAGTCACTTCGCAGATCACCTCTAGGGGCAACCCAGAAATGTGTGTCTGAGAAGAAGGGGTCGTGTTTAGGAGCAGCGGAAGATGAGTTTGGAGACCTTGGGAGGAGGCAGTTGACAACATCAGGGATTTAAGTTTAAACTTCCAGGGAGGAAGGTGGGCTGCTGAGAAATCGTGGTGTCAGTACCTTCTTACTGACCCAGATGAGGATGATGTCTGTTTCCACATGATCCCCTCCTGCCTCTATAGCCTGGCCTTGTGTTTGGGTATTTATTTATTTGTCGAACATGACAGCTGGTAGAGAAAAAACGTGCAGCCTCTCAAAGCTGAATGTGGTACTTGTTTCGGTCCGTTCTCCCTGGAGTACAAGGAGCCCCTGGTGGCTAGGATCTGACCCCCACACAGCCTTGAGGGTGGGGGTGCACTGGGCTTCTTCTTTTCCAAGCATTTCCCTGTAAATGCCTAAAGGAACCAAACGGGCTGCTTCTCTGCGAAGAACTAAAATATTCATTTCAGATGGAATTATCTAGTTGCTTTTCAGCTCCCTCTCCTCTCAGGGTCTTGTGTTCAGAACGCGCTTACATGACCCCAGGGCCTCTGATGTCTTTATCCCAGCTGGAGGGTACTAAGCCAGCATTTAACCTTCCTCCTCCTGGCAACAAA
Source organism: Trichechus manatus latirostris (assembly GCF_000243295.1). Lineage (NCBI taxonomy): Eukaryota > Metazoa > Chordata > Mammalia > Sirenia > Trichechidae > Trichechus > Trichechus manatus. Next base: position 12,547,872 of record NW_004443971.1, read on the forward strand.
GCCCTCCTCTCTTTGGGGAAAGGAGGACTCATTAAGGACCACGGGGCAACCGGCTTCGAAGCAGAGCCTGCTGAGAGCGAACGGCAGCATCAAAGCCCCAGGAGGGACAGTCATCATCCTCTCCCTCTCGATTCTCTCCCTGTATTCCGAGAGCAGATCAGTCAGTTAGCAAGATGTTAACATGCTGGACAGCCCTCCCCGGGTGACAGAGGCACCAACCCCAGAGGACGTTACAGGAGGTGACGGGTGGCGGGGGTGGGGGCGGGCAGCGTGCAGTCTGGTCCTCGAGCTGGAAGAGCAAGACACATCATGTACAATCTGATCTGTTTATATTTAAAGCCTCTCTTTCTTTGGGGTCTTCTTAGTCCTGGGTTGTTTTTCGTTCTTCTCTAAGACGTCTCTAAGATGCTATGTGCTGCAAAGGGTTAGACGTTTATTCATGGCTGCCTACCATCCCACCCAAAAGTCACCACTCCACCTGCCTCCCACTCTGATCTCAGGAGGACTATCACAACAGAAATGTCATAGTGTATTCCACACGTCGTCAAAGTGTGCCCCTGAAATGGGACAGTAGAGAGCAGCTGCCACAGGAGAGGACACGTTAGTGACTGCCTCACCGTACAACCAGAGAAGCATGGGGTAGGAAGGGCTTCATCTCCGCATCTGGCCACCTGTCTGCCTCCAAGCAAACCAGACTTGCCACTCAAACACAGCGTGCTCCATTTCTCCCAAAAGCTCTTCCAAAATAAAATTACTTTAGTAAAGTGTCTGAACACCTTGCAAGAAAGTTCTCCCTTAAGCCAAACAACCTAAAAATTTCCAGTGTCTACCCCAAATTCCTTCTTCTGCAATTTAAGCCAAATCCCCTTTATTTCCTTGTCATTTTAGCCTCTCACTGATTCTTCTCTTTAGGCAAAACAGCACCAACTCCTTATTTTTCTTAAACTAGTGAATTAATGCATGTGAAGTGCTTGGCCTGGCACAGAATTACGTGATACCTGACAGTATTATTGGGGAGCCCTAGTGTCGCAGTGGTTAAGAGCTCGGCTGCTAACTAAAAGGTCAAATCCACCAGCAGCTCCTTGGAAACCCTGTGGGGCAGTTCTACTCTGTCCTGTAGGGTTGCTATGAGTTGGAATTGACTCGACAGCAATGGGTTATTAGTATTATTAGTTTTGTTTTTTTTTTTCTCATTGCCATTTTGAAGTTGATAGGTACAGCTTTTTGCATTGCAAAGATGGGGAAAGTGAGACACAGAGAAGGCAAGTCTCAAAGTCATCCAGATGTGTAGTACAAAACCCTACCTACAATATCAAAGGACCTGGGGCTAGGAGGGAGTCCCCAGCTGCGCGGTACAGATGGTGAACTTGCTCAGCTGCCAACCAAAAGCTTGGAGGCAGAGATGCCTCAGATAAAAGGCCTGGTGATCTACTTCCAAAAAACCAGCCATTGAAAACCCTGCAGGGTATGTTCTACTCTGACACACACGGGGTCACCATGAGTCGGAATTAACTTAACGACAACTGGTAGAACTGGGCTTCTCTGACTGGGAATGGTGAGGAATACCTCTCTGATTCAGACTACCAGCAAAAAATACAGCTCCCCCAAGCTCAGCCCCCACTTCTGGGGCAAATGTGAGGATGTCTCCCTGCACAGTAAGTTAGGGACTTGAGAGAGTGGAGGGGAGATGAAGGTGGGATCAAAGCAACCCTCCGAAGGAGGAGCTAACAGAACAGGAGCTAAGGGGAATGAGGCACGGTCTCTCCCTCCCCCTCCCTTCGCCATCACTGTCTCCCTCAGTTTTTCCAGCCTGGCAACAGCAAGGGAACAACACAGCTCGCAATGTTATTCTGAAGCTATGGGATCCAGTATGGAGCAGGGCGGGTACACCAGGAGGAATTTGGAAAGACTTATGTCAGTATTTAATCTGGGCTGGAAAATAATTCTCAGTGCGTCCAAACAGAAGCCCTGTCCTATTCATGAGCATGGGCAAGACAAACGGGGGCTTATGGTGCCAGCAAGTGGACAGAATCTATCCACGCTGGGTATCTAACTGCCCACAAGGATACCCTGTGGTGTACATCTACACAGTTGGGATCCAGGATTTTAGCAGAGAGCTTCCAGGCTGGGATAGAGAATCTATCACTGAACTTCTAGCTCAGTCTCAAATAGAGTTAGAAGCAATATTTAAACTGCGCCACTTCAGTTCTTGTCCCAGATGCCATAGACCCAGTCCCGGGCCTCTGCTCTGCCCCCAATCTCCCCACTCAGAAGCCATTTCATCTACTCCCTGCAACCAGAAGGAAACATCCAGAGCATTCCAGATATTCTACACCACTCCGAATACTCTCCAAAGAATGGTATTTCCCAGTCTCCCCCAGTCTTCCCAGTATCTAATTATCCTCTGGGCCTGAGTATTCTGTCTTATGTTTGAGTACAAGTTCATGTGCTACAGCTTCACCCCATCTCATCTTGGTGAGTTCTTAACAGAGACTGGAAACAACTGAACTCCCCCTTACTGAATGTTTTATTTTCTAAATGATTAATGCTAATTTTAAAACATTTTTGTATCAGCCTATTTAAGCTCTCCATACTGTTTTCTTTGGAACCTTTATTTTCATACCCATAACCTCCCCCAAGGAGCTCTGGTGGCACAACGGTTAAGTGCTCAGCTGCTAACCGAAAGGTTGGTGGTTTGAAGCCATCCAGGGGCTCCTCAGGAGAAAGACCTGGCAATCTGTTTCTGTAAAGATTACAGCCTAGGAAATCTAGTGGGGTAGTTCTGCTCCATCACATGGGGTCACCATGAGTCGGAATCGACTTGAAATCACCTAACAACAACAGCCCCTCCCATGGTGGAGTCTCCATGGTCACCCCTAGGAAGAAAATTAGCACAGCCTTCCTCCTACTCCTGCCCAGCTCCACAGTGAAGTACAACTCCTGACCACTGTTGCAAGCTGAGGTATATCTCTGGTGGAAGCAAAGGCAAGCTGCGGCTCCTGGGCTGCCCAAGTGTTAAAGCTGCTAGGGACGGAGACGTGTATGATTCCACCCTCAAGACTTCATGAGTAACTTCTTCCAAACCCACTTTGCAGAGAATGACAAGGGGAATTTTCCTGAAACCCTCACTTACCACATTGAAGGCACTCTTTAGAGGTTTCAGCAGTTTTCAATGCTGACTTTTGCCGTCCCTGCTAGAGTTTTAGCTAAGTTCTTGGTTATTTCCTTAAAAAGTTACTGATCCAGTAGACGTGAGATAGGGTTGGTTGACTGAGCCAAGACAGCAACTAGTTTGTTCAACTGAGGACAACCAGAGGGAGAAAAGGGTGAATGGCAGCAGAGAGCTTTATTCTAAAACCAGAAAAAAAAAAAAAAAGAAACCTCCTGTAGTTTCTGTCAGGATTGCATGTTTGAGGGAAAATCTTCAAAACCCGGCACTTCTTTGGAGATTTAAGGAAGGGGGTAGAGCGTAATTACATTAAATGCAGGAGGCAGGGGAATTGTGTCTTTGGTTTTTGAGGTTCATAGCGCCCCAGTGGTCTCTGAATTTCCAGTCTCTTTCACGTCAAAGTCGTGCTCACTTCTCTGGCTGCACTCAGCCGAATGGAGACACGCAACCCCGTCAAAGCTCTGGCACTCCAAGATGCTTGTCTCTCAGCCCAGGCTTTCTCTCTTTAATTTGCTGCCACTTTCTCTATCTGCAAAGTGGCAGGAGATAGTCAAGACTTAAGGCCCGCCATTTCCCCAGCCTTCTATCTCATAGCAGCAACTGAGCAAAGCGCCTTCTATTTGAAAAGCAGTGAAGTACCCAAAACTGTTGGGGTTGATCTTTGGCTACCCTCTGCTTCCCCCTGCTGGCCACAGACGGAAAAAGAGCGGGTCCTGGGTGGAAGGACATTCAAGGGCATTCAAGGATCTGCAGAGTAACGCACAGGTTGCGCCTCTGGTGAAGAGGCGGACCTGGCGATGCAGGCAGTCTTCTCACTAACCCGAGTTCTGCCCCCTAATGGTGCAAATCGGTATGACTCCAATCCTGGAAAATGCCTGCACCCGCGAGTGCGAGTGCTACCCTTGTATCAGGAGTGTTTATCCAAGCAGTTTCTCAGAGGCTGTTTGGCCTCGCTATGAATCTGGATCCCTGATCTCGGCTTCTCCCCACCCTCCCCGCCCCTCTTGTCTCCACAGAGTTCTCCATCAGTAGCTTCTGTACCGTGGTGGACGTCATGAACTTCTCCAAGCTCCAAGTGCTGCGCCTGGACGGAAACGAGATCCGGCGCAGCGCGGTGCCCGCGGACGCGCCGCTCTGCCTGCGCGTCGCCAGCCTCATTGAGATCTGAGCAGCCCTCGCACTGAGCGCGGACCGCAGAGCCCCCACTGCCCCATTTGCATTTGGCTTGATGGTTTGGTTTGGCTTTTGCTGGACGGTCTGGGATAGACCTTGGGATAGAACTCCACAGGCTCCCTCTTTATTCTTCTTCCCTGTAGGCAGGTTTACTGGGATCAAGGGGACAGGCAGCCTTCTGCTGAGGGACACAGGTGGAAGCTCTCTCCTTCCGGGGCAGACGTGAGGTGGAAGCACTTATCTCCAGAAGGCCCAACCCCAGAAGCCCCACTACCCATAAATTCTTCCCAGTGATCTGGTGTCAGAACTTTTTAAATGTGGCTTGGGCTGTAGTACATACCCGTGCTTTGCTAACCATTCCTAACCCTCTCTGTGAGCAACTTGAGAGCTCCCACGTGCTGGCTGGTGGCGCAGCTCCTCTGGGTTCCCTCTCGTTGCTCCTCAGAATATACCTCTTGCCCAGCTGCCTCCTCCTAATCCACCTCATCCACTCAGCCTTCCTCCACAGACGCCTCTTCTGTGCCTTAGGCAGAGGCAGGAAATCTCGAGGCATGTGGGCATCCACCCAGACACCTGTGCAGAGAACCCCCACTTTCGTCTGAGTTTGGAAGGATACCAACAGTCACCTCTACGCCTCCCTAACCTCACTCCTTGAAAGCCACTAGATTGGATGTCACCAGCATGATGACAATCTTCATGGCCTGAGGTGGGAGGGGGCAGCCAACCTTAGGCTTAGATAAATTCATGGGGCTGTACTCTCCCATCGGGGCAGCTCTTTGAAGGTGGATCAGACTTTGAATGAGGAAAGGTAAGCTTTGCTTGTTGTCAGTATCCATAATGCTGGAGAACACACCTTACATTGGCTGACCTGAGGAAGCAGCCCAGGAGTTCATACTTGCCAACACTTGCCCTACATTCCCAGCAGCATCCTCAAAGGTGGAGGCCATGTGGTTTTCAAACCATGAACAAGTTAGTTTCACCTCTCCTTTTATCCAAGCAGAAATCTCCTATCTCCTGAAGGAAGAGACAGGCCCCCACCAGCCCTGGACCTGCCTGCTAGTTCAAAGCAGGAGAGTGTGGTTAATCAATATTTAGTGATTTGTCCTAAGGCCAGAGTTAAAAGTCTGACTGGACATGCTCACTGGGGCTCGTGAAGCCCAGGCCAGGCACCCAATCTTGCCTGGGCTGGGCATGAAGCCCTCTGCTCTCACATCTCTGAGCTGCACCTTCAGTAATGAAGATGCCTGTTGCTTTATAATTGGAGTGGAAAGTAATTAGTTCTATCCATTTCTGAAAGGTAATGTTGGTTGCAGCCTAACCCACCTGCTCTTTTGGACACTGTTGGGATGGAGCCACCTGGGCAGCCAGGGAAAGAGTTGGCCCAAGTCTGGTCCCTACCCAGCTGCCAATATGTCCCTGATACCATATATGCTTTGGAACAGCTTCCCTGAGGAGGGTGTAGGGGAATCCTTGGACTCTGTTCTTGGCTCCAGACCCTGAAATCCACAAAAGCCAAACCAGCTCATTTCAACAAATGAGCTCTAACATGAGGGCCAAGGCTGCCCTCTGCTTTAGGGCTTCTCAGAAAGCATCTGCATGTGAACACCATCATGTCCGTATACAGCACCCTTGTTACAGGAAAAGCATGAGTGGTGGCTAACCCGACCAATAAAGGTATTTTACCATTGCATTGCAAGAATGGAGTCATTTAAGGCAGAACTACCCATTGCTGTCGAGTCCATTCTGACTCATAGTGACCCTATAGGACAGAGTAGAGCTGCCTCCAAAGGTTTCCTAGGCTGTAAATCTTTACAGAAGCAGGCTGACGCATCTTTCTCCCGAGGAGCAGCTGGGGGGTTCGAACCGCCCACTTTCTGGTTAGCAGCCCAGCGCTTAACCACTGCGCCACCAGGGTTCCTTCAGGCAGAACTACAACAGGGTTAAGGAGCCCTGGTGGTGTAACAGCTAAACGCTTAGCCGCTAATGGAAAGGTTGGTGGTTTGAACCCACCCAGTGGCTCTGTGGGAGAAAGAACTGGCAATTTGCTCCCATAAAGATTACAGCCTAGAAAACCCTATGGAGCAGTTCTACTCAGGCACATGGGGTCACTATGAGTCGGAAAATCGACTCAACACCACCAAACAACGACACAGGAGGATTACTTTGCGGGGAGCTAGTGAGACCACCTGGGCCTCAGACTTCAAGAGCTCTTTTTTTCATCCACCCTGCTCAGGAAGATGTGGCTAAGGGGTAAAAAGAAATAAATAAATAACCTGTATAAAAGCTCTCAAGGCAGTCAGATCACAATCCTTTCTTGATCAGTTAAGCTGATATTTAACAAACTTTGTGCTCTGGAACTTCTTTAAATCTAACTTAAATCCCAGTAGTGTGCAACATTCCCTTCCATTTGGTCACCAAGGGATGAAGAACCACTGGGTTTTTGTTTGTTTGTGTTTCGATTAGTCTAACATTTTTCTCCCTCAACCATCTTCCCAAATCAAAACCAAACCCACTGCCATGGAGTCGAGTCCAACTCACAGCGACCCCACAGGGTTCCCAAGGCTGTAAATCTCTACGGAAGCAGACTGCCACATCTTTCTCCCGCGGAGGCGCTGGTAGTTTCAAATCGCCGACCTTTCCATTAGCAGTGGATTGCTTTAACCACTACGCCACCAGGGCTCCTTCAACCATCCTCACGCCTCAAAATTCCAGATCTGGCCGGTCCTGGGTATAGTTATCTTAACTGCTCCTGCCCCCTAGTGGCAACTGTGCAGAACTAAGAGCTGCCGAGCATAGCAAAGCCCATTTGGGCCAGGAAGAGGGAAATAAGCATTCTGCCACCCATCTGTTCTTTCACCCATTCTCGCAATGCACATTTCTTGAAAGCCTTTACGTGTCAGACGTTGTGCTAGGTGCTTAGCAAATGTGATATAAATTAGGGGTGCAGATTAGACTTGTGCTTTCAGGACAATCTGCCATTTTCTGATACGAAAATGACAATAACTGACATTTTAATGAGCGCTAATACATGCCATTGGAAACCCTGGTGGTGTAGTGGTTAATTGCTAAGGCTGGTAACCAAAAGGTCGGCAGTTTGAATCCACCATGTGCTCCTTGGAAACTCTATGGGCCAGTTCTACTCTGTCCTGTAGGGTTGCTATGAGTCGGAATTGACTCAATGGCAACGGGTTTGGTTTTAATACATGCCATTAGGACCCCTGGTAGTGCAGTGGTTAAAGTGCTCAGCTCCTAACCAAAAGGTCAGTGGTTAGAACCGACCAACTGCTCCATGGGAGAAAGATGTGGCAGTCTGCTTCCATAAAGATTACAGCCTTGGAAACCCTGTGGGGCAGTTCTACTCTGTCCTATAGGGTTGCTGTGAGTCAGAATTGACTCAATGGCACACAACAACAACACATGCCAAATTCTGTGCCAAGCAAGGTGCAAGTGCCACGCTCCCTTTTAAAGCACAGTAGACTAGTATGGCTATAGTCTCTGGAGCAAGAGTAGGCAGGAAGGTGAGTGTGTGAAAAGATCAGGAAGAAGCTGTAACTTTAACCACGGGCCTCTCTTCAAGGACAGCATGTAAGCACGCCTGCCTTGGTCCTCCAGCACAGAGATGCCACATAGGGAGGGAACTGTCCCAGCTACAAGCCTCTCCATTTTGCTTTAGGAGCTCCCATGAACATCCCAACTGGGACTGAGCAGGGAGAAGAATCTGGAGCCAGGAATCTGCAAGCTTTCCTCTTTCTAAATCCAGCGCTTCACAAAGAGACTGGTGAGGGTGGACTGTCTCTCAGGCTGGGTTGACTCTTCTTTTTTTTTTAAGCAACCATTTGGTGAGTACTTATTATGTGATAGGTGCTTTACTACATGATCCATTTAAAATTCCTAACCACCCTATGCCATCATCACACCACCAGTTGCCACTGAGTTTGATTCCTACTCATGGCGACCCCATGTGTATAGAGTAGAACTGTGCTCCATATGATTTTCAGTGGTTCGTTTTTCAGAAGTAGATCTCCAAGCCTTTCTTCTGAGGTGCCTCTGGGTGGATTCAAACCACCAACCTTTTAGTTAGTAGCCAAGTGCTTAACCATTTGTACCACCCAGGGACTCCTTCTATGCCATAAAAACCCAAAACAAAACCCACTGCCATCGAGTCAATTCTGACTAATAGTGAACCAATAGGACGGATTAGAACTGCCCGATAGGTTAACCAAAGCTATGAACTTTATGGAAGCAGCCTGCCACATCTTTCTCCTGCGGAGCAGCTGTTGGGTTCGAACTGCCAACCTTTTGGTTGGCAGCAGAGTATTTAATCACTGCACCACCAGGGCTCCTACACTGTTTCCACTATGCTATCCTAAAGATCCCTGAGCTGCTAGTTTAAGCAGAATTACTGGGGAATGGGGGAGATTCGGTAGGAGACGGGACGTGGTGAGTGGAGTGAGACCATCTTCTTTTTGGTGGACCTAAATCCAGTTGCTAGCATTCACAGTCCCTTTATGAATTCTGCAATTAAAATTCACTCTTAGTCAATAAATATTTACTGAGTTTCTCTAAGCAGGCAATGGGGATACTGCAGAGAACAGAAACAAACAATCCCTGCCCTTGGGGGATGACTTAGTTATCCAGTGCTGCTATAATAGAAATACCACAAAGGGGTGGCTTTAACAAACAGAAGTTTATTTTCTCACAGTTAGGAGGCTAGAAGTCTGAAATCAGAGTGCCAGCTCTAGCGGAAGGCTTTCTCCCTCTGTCAGCTCTGAGGGAAGGTCCTTGTCTCTGAACTTCTGTTCCTGGGCGATCTTCCTGTGGCTTGGCATCTCTCTTCACCCATCTCTGCTTTTTTCTGCTTGCTTAATGTGCTTTTATATCTCAAAAAAGATTGATTTAAGACACACTCTACACTAACACTGTCTCATTAACATAACAAAGAAAACCCACTCCAGAATGGGATTATAACCGTTGAGTATAAGAATGAGGATTTACCACACATATTTTTGAAAGACACGATTAAATCCATAACATGGATTTTATAGTCTAGTTGGAAGATAGAAATTGACTAAGAGGATCACACCGAGGATCACGTTGTCATAAACTGAGAAGGGGGAGAAGATGAGCATGGGTCTCCGCGAGGATTATCAAAGGAGCCTGCCGAGACTGGAGGTTCGCGGATGGATGCTCTGAGATACGGCGGGGAGCGTAGTTGTCTAGCTGAAGAGACAATAGCGTGTGTAAACGCCCTCACGCAGGAGGAAGCCCAGGGCTTCCCAGGCACTGAAAGACGGCAAAATGGCTGGAGCACAGAAAACGAGGCAGAGTTTCAAGCAGTAAGGCTAGAGCAGTAGGCAGGGGTCAAACCACCTACTGCCTTTATTCTCCTATTTCAGACACAAGTACCAGGAAATTTAACTACCACCATCCCAAACTCCACACACAAGGGCCTCCCCTGGACGCAGTCTCACCCTTCCATCTTCTAGCCACTAGTGGGCAGCATCTCACCTCACACCATCGGAGTCTCTTGGAAACCCTTAACGGCTTCAATTGCCTACTCTCTCCCAATGGGCTCTGGTCAGCCCAGGCCCCATTGGACACCGGCTAAAGTCAGGGCCCCAGAAGGCACGGTGTGGCCAGGGGGTCTTCACCCTTGTGTGCTCTGGACCTTTTGGCATTCTGGTCAAGCCTATGGACCTCTTCTCAGAAAGTTTTTAAAGGCATAAAATAAAATACACAGGATCACAAAAGAAATTACATCACAATACAGTATGGAAATATTAAAAAGATAAATTTTTATATCTCAATATATGTTTCTTTATTCATCCATCAAATAACAAGATCCAGCAGCAGGTCTAATAACTACAGTCATTTTAAAGTACTAATGAGCGTGAATGGCATTTTGAAGTATTTTCAATAACTGTAATGTCATATAAAAATATCTGTGATTCACTTGGTGACAAAGCCTCAGATACTACTAATATTGCCGTGGGTTGTGGTCTACATTTATTATTGAAGGCATTGCTAAGTTTCAGTTAGATGTATAAAAAATAACCTTCCCATCCCAGTTCAGGGACCCTTTCTAAATCAAGCCGCAGAAGGCAGGCAGAACATGGGATGTAGAAGGAAGACAAGAAGCGAAGGCAAAAGCGTGATCTTTTCTCTCTATAAGCACAGCTCTATCACTCAATGGATTTTTACTGGATGCAAGACCCCAAGCCAGATAATCTGGCAGTGGCTGGTACAGTTCGTGTATGAAAGAATGAATATAGAGGTCTCCAGACACTTGCCGTGTAGTTTGGTGGAGATAATTGTAACTAACATTGACTTGCCTTGACTGTTTAAAAGACACTAGTTCATTCGAGAACCAAGGACAGATCAGCCAACCCGTATGAAATTGTGTGCTACAGATTATAAAGTAAACACAAGCCTGTGCATACCTAGCTTACTGTAAGCCCGTGCATACCATGCTTACTGGTAATCCATCCCTGTTGAGAATCCATGGGGCAGTTCAAAGTAAATGCCAAATGAGGTATATGGACAAAATGTATCTTCATTTTTGAAAAGAGGGAGAAATGATAAGGGCTAGGATGGCCAGCAAAGACTCAGGGGAGGGAGAAGGGAAGGGGTTGGGAAGCACACCTTTATCAGCCATTTACTCCACCAAGCACTCAGGTACAGAGTCCACAGGTCATTAAGAGACTCAGAATCTTGTGTAAGCCTCCTCAAACTCTCCTGGAAAATTCTCTGCCCCAGACAGGCACGTGGAAGCTGGTAGACGTGGCACCACCACTAGCTCAAACTCTGGGTGACCCAGGACACCACTGTGTGCCCAGTTGGAGTAAACACATTGCTCAATCCATGGCAGCCCGAGTTTCCAGAGCAACAGTCCTTTCTGGAAACTAGGCTATGCCCTGGGAACAGAAGCCACATGTGGGGAGAGGACTGACACAGTAGACTGAACTTGGTCGTGGCAGAAGGAGGGGGAAATTAACACTGAAAGGCTGAGATAGACAAACGGACAAGAGCAGATCTTGTGAACCACGCTGGGCTCCAACAGGAACTGCAAACACTAAAGACAAATGAGCCGTGCCCACCTACATATCCAGGTTGCTAGCCACACTCAGAGGAGAAAGGATGAAATTACTTGACCCAGTTTAGGAAACAATAACAGGAAATGGGTCAGAGTCTCAAGAGGGGATAAGAAGACCTCCTAGATAAACAAAAGCATTGGAAAGCAGGCAGGGTCAATCTTGAACCCTCTTGAAACCCACTCAAAGCAGAGAACCAGCCACCTTGGCCTTGCATTCAGCCCTCAAAATCTCCATGTCTCCTCCACGAGTGTCATATAGAGCCACCGGTCTTGACAAAAGAGGACTCTGGAGACAGGCTGGGACAATAACGGATGCATACCATCGGTGCAGGCTCAGTCGGGGGTTCCGAAGGTAGATCTGAGTCAGATACCAAAGCTAACAACGGCAGTTTGCACAAGAAGGTATAGGGAGAGTTATTCCAAAGAAGAAGCCAGAAAACTCGAGTCTGGAAGTGGAACCTGATATACGTGGCCAAGGTGTCGGGGGCTGAGTAGCTCCAAGCCCAGGCCCAGAGGTGAGTCAGCATGGGATTGAACTCAGTACAGGCCTGATGACTTTCGCTCAATGTGGGTGTCAGGTGGTGTTTACTGGCCCATCCTCACAGGTGAAGGCTCTCAGCTCACAGACATCTTAAAAGTATAAAAAGCATCTGTCATTGGCCTCAACAATCATATTTTCAGAACTAAAAATTATAACATGTTTCAACAGATATGCATGTATTTATGGCATCATAAAACACAATATTTAAAAACATTTGTGCCCCAGGAAGGGCACATATCGATATACCCAAGGACCATTTGGGGTCAGCCAACCAGACAGAAGGGCTGTGTCCATCAGGTTCTTAGGTTGCAAGCAACAGAAACTTCAATTTAGCTGGTTGAAGCAGAAAGGGAATTCAGTAATTTTTTTTTTTAAAGAGAGGGATGAGATGGGGTAGTTCACAGAATCTTCCGGAGGGCTCGGAAACCAGGCTTGAAGGCTTGCAGCCAAAAACAATGCCCAAGGTCATGCCTGTGAAGACACCATGGCCACGGACTCTGGGCACAAGCACTTGAGCTGACACCTCCAACGCCACCAATACTGGAGAAAGAATGCTTCATAAGAACCACGCTGTTCTGCCTGTGGAATGTGGGTGTAGCTGCCATCACCACCCACCCTCACCAGAGTGGATTCCACAAGGTCTCTGCTTTTCTATGCCACTAACTTTCCATTCAAAGTGAAATAGCAGAACCAGATCGAGTGCCAGTGCTCTTTCAGTAAGGGAGGCTGGAAAAGCCAGTATGCAGCAATCTCATGGTCAAAAGTGAAACTCAGGCTCCGTTCACGTGGTGGGGGATTACTCATAATAAAGGGGCTCAGATGCTGAGCAGCCAAACAAATGGCAGTTTCCTTTTGGGATCTGTAGAAGGGGGTTTGTGAGGTGCAGTGATCCCCACACCTGCTGCCATGACAACTCTGTGGAGCTGGGACACCAATAGGGGTATAGGCTGTGCTTGTACAAATCAGAACGTCCAAGTTCAAATGCCTCCTTCCTCATAATCCAGAATGCCTTCATTCTGCTGAAAGCTAACGATGCTTTGAGTTTGGCTATAAATCTGTAGAACCCATCTAAAGGGAGCTCCTCCAAGACAGACTGAAAGAGCTTCATCTAGGATTTCAGACAGAGGTTTCCAGGGATGTGGGGATAAAATACTGGCCAAGCGCTAAAGCCCAGGTACCATAATGAACCCAGCAGCTTCTGTCCTCTGGTGCATGACACCCTGACAACTTCAAAAATCAGCACTGAAGCCACTCCTGCAGTCCACCTTTCAGCCAAACATTATGAGTCAGAATAGACTCAATGGCAATGGGTTTGGTTTGGGTTTTTATATATATAACATTAACAATAGCACATGTGAGGAACATGCTTCTTAGTTCAATCAAGGATACGAGACCAAATGGGCAACACCTGCCCGAAAGCAAAGACGAGAAAGCGGGAAGGGACAAGAAAACTGGATGAATGGACACGAAGAACCCAGGGTGGAAAGGGAAAGAGAGAGTGCTGACACATTGCGGGGATTGCAACCAATGTCACAAAACAATTTCTGTATAGATTTTTTAATGAGAAACTAATTTGAGCTGCAAACTTTCACCTAAAGCACAATGAAATAAAAAAAAAAAAAAAGTTACCATGGAGTCACTTTCGACTTACAGCAACCCCATATGTTGCAGAATAGAACTGCCTTCTATAGGGTTTTCAATGGCTGTGATCTTTCAGAAGTAGATCTCCAGGCCTTTCTTCTGAAGCACCTTAGGCATCACATATTCAACAATTCAAACAGCAGAGAAAAGAAGGGAGGACATCCTTCTGGGTCAGTATAAACAGAAGGCAAATTTTTCATTTTTAAAATGAATTATGACCATTTTAAATCTACAACAAAGCACAGAAAGCCATGTACAGCAGAGACCCCATGTATTTACCACCCAGATTTAGCAAATTTTGCTATATCCGCTCTATATAAATTTTTAAGAAAATAAAACTTTGCAACTACATTTTAAGTCCCCCTTTTACCTCTTCTAGATCCCATTCCTCCCCTCTTCCTCTCAAGAGGTAAGCTTTCTTCTGAGTTGTGTGTTTTTATACTTTTATTACAAGTATATATATATCCGTGAACTACGTAGAGAGATGGTTTGTGCCTTTAGACGTTATACAACAGCATCATACTTCATGTACCACTCTGCTTCTTCCACTCAGTGTTGTGTGTTCAAGATTTATCCATATTGATCTTACTGTGTCAGTTCATGCATTCTAACTACCTTATGACTTTCCATTGTACAGGTATAACCAAAAAACCAAACCCATTGCCGTTGAGTCGACTCCGACTCATAGCAACTCTACAGGACAGAGTAGAACTGGCCAACAGGACTTCCAAGGAGCAACTGTGGATTCGAACTGCCAACCTTTCTTTTTTTTGCTGGAATTATAGGTTGTTCATTAATCTTTGTCTTTACTGACATAGGGCATATGACTTTGAACATGAGAGTTAAGTTAACACATGAGTTTCACAAAGAAGGGAGTGATTGCTGGTGTCAAATTAAATAAGAATTTTTTTATTTTTAATTGTGCTTTAGGTGGAAGTTTACAGCTCAAGTTAATTTCTCATACAAAACTTTATACACATATTGTTATGTGACACTAGTTGCAATCCTTATAATGCGACAGCACACTCCCTCTTTCCACTCCAGGTTTCCCTGTGTCCATCCAACCAGCTCCTGCCCCTTTCTACCTTCTCATCCTGCCTCCGGACAGGAGCCACCCATTTGGTCTCATTTATCTGCTTGAACTAAGAAGCACACTCTTCACTAGTATTATTTTATGTTTTATAGTCTAGTCTAATCTTTGTCTGAAGAGTGGGCTTCGGGAATGGTTTTAGTTCTGGGTTAACAGAGTGTCCAGGGGCCATGGCTTTGAGGGTTCCTCGTCTCAGTCAGACCATTAAGTCTGGTCTTTGTACATGAATTTGAGTTCTGCACCACACTTTTCTCCTGCTCCATCAGGGACTGTGTGTTGTGTTCCTTGTCAGGGCAGTCATAGGTGGTAGCTGGGCACCATCCAGTTCTTCTGGTCTCAGGCTGATGGGGTCTCTGGTTTTATGTGGCCCTTTTGTCTCTTGGGCTCATATTCTCCTTGTATCTTTGGTGTCCTTCATTCTCCTTTCCTCCAAGTGAATTGGGACCAGTTGATGTATCTTAAATGGTCACTCGAAAGCTTTTAAGACCCCAGACTCACCAAAGGGAGATGCAGAACATTTTCTTAATAAACTTTGTTATGCCAGTTGACCTAGATGTCCCCTGAAACCATGGTCCCCAGACCCCAGCCCCTGCTACTCTGTCCTTCAAAGTGTTTGGTTGTAGTCAGGAAACCTCTTAGCTTTTGGTTTAGTCCAGTTGTGCTGACTTCCCCTGTATTGTGTGTTGTTCTTCTCTTCACCTAAGATGATGCTTGTCCACTATCTAGTTAGTGAATTCTCCTCTCCCTCCCTGCCCATCCTCGTAACCATCAAAGAATGTTTTATTCTGTGTTTAAACCTTTTCTTGAGTTCTTATAATAGTGGTCTCATACAATGCTTGTCCTTTTGCGACTGACTAATTTCACTCAGCATAATGCCTTCCATATTCATCTATGTTGTGAGATGTTTCGAGGAGTCACCTTTGTTCTTTATCATTTGGTAGCATTCCCTTGTGTGTATGTACCATAATTTGTCTGTCTATTCGTCTGTTGATGGGCACCTAGGTTGTTTCCATCTTTTTGCCATTGTGAACAATGCTGCCATGAACATGCATGTGCATGTATCTATTCGTGTGATGGCTCTTAGTTCTCTAGGATATATTCCAAGGAGTGGGATTGCTAGATAGTATGGTACTTCTATTTCTAGCTTTTTAAGGAAGCGCCAAATCGATTTTCTAAGGGGTTGTACCACTTTATATTCCCACCAGCAGTGTGTAAGTGTTCCAGTCTCTCCACAGCCTCTCCAACATTTATTATTTTGTGTTTTTTGGATTAGTGCTAGCCTTGTTGAGGTAAGATGGTATCTCATTGTATTTTCGATTTGCATTTCTCTAATGGCCAATGATCGTGAGCATTTCCTCATGTATCCGTTGGCCACCTGAATGTCTTCTTTGATGAAGTGACTGTTCATATCCTTCGCCCATTTTTTAACTGGGTTATTTGTCTTTTTGTTGTTGAGGTTTTGCACTATCTTGTAGGTTTTAGAGATTAGACCCTGATTGGATATGTTGTAGCCAAAAATTTTTTCCCAGTCTGTAGGTTGTCGTTTTACTCTTTTGGTGAAGTCTTTTGATGAGCATAAGTGTTTGATTTTTAGGAGCCCCCAGTTATCTAGTTTCTCTTCTGATCTTTGTGCATTGTTAGTTATGGTTTGTATTCTGTTTTTGCCACGTATTAGGGTTCCCAGTGTTGTCCCTATTTTTCTTCCATGATCTTTATCATTTTAGATTATATATTTAGGTCTTTGATCCATTTTGAGTTAGTTTTTGTACATGGTGTGAGGTATGGGTCTTGTTTCCTATTTTTGCAGATGGATATCCAGTTATGCCAACACCATTTGTTAAAAATACCATCTTTTCCCCATTTAATGGACTTTGGGCCTTTGTCAAATATCAGCTGCTCACAGGTGGATGAAATTATGTCTGGATTCTCAATTCTGTTCCATTGGTCTATGTATCTGTTGTACCAGTACCAGTCTGTTTTGACTATCGTGGCAGTATAATAGGTTCTAAAAATCAGGTAGTGTGAGGCCTCCCACTTTGTTTTTCTTCTTCAGTAATGCTTTACTTCTCTTGGGCCTCTTCCCTTTCCATACGAAGTTGGTGATTTGTTTCTCGATCTTGTTAAAAAATGTCATTGGAATTTGGATCCGGATTACATTGTATCTGTAGATCGATTTGGGTAGAATTGACATTTTCACAATGTTGAGTCTTCCTATCCATGAGCAAAGTATGTTTTTTCCACTTATGCAGGTCTCTTTTGCTTTCTTGCAGTAGTATATTGTAGTTTTCTTTGTATAGGTCTTTTACTTCTCTGGTTAGATTCATTCCTAAGTATTTTATCTTCTTGGGGGCTATTGTAAATGGTATTGATTTGCTGATTTCCTCTTCAAAGTTCTCTTTGTTGGTGTAGAGGAATCCAACTGATTTTTGTATGTTTATCTTGTATCCTGATACTTTGCTGAAAACTTCTATTAGTTCCAGTAATTTTCTTGAGGATTCTTTGGGGTTTTTTTCTGTGTATAAAATCATATCATCTGTAAATAGGGATACTTCTACTTCCTCCTTACCAATTTGGATGCCCTTTATTTCTTTTTCTAGCCTAATTGCTCTGGCTAGGACCTCCAGCACAATGTTGAATAATAGTGGTGATAAAGGGCATCCTTGTCTGATTTCTGTCCTCAAGGAGAATGCTTTCAGACTCTCTCCATTTAGGATAATGTTGGCTGTTGGCTTTGTGTGAATGCTCTTTATTATGCTGAGGAATTTCCCTTCTATTCCTATTTTGCTGAGAGTTTTTATCAGGAATGGGTGTTGGACTTCATCAAATGCCTTTTCGGCATCAATTGATAAGATCATGTGTTTCTTATCTTTTGTTTTATTTATGTGATGGATTATATTGATGGTTTTTCTAATGCTGAACCATCCCGACATACCTGATATGAATCGTACTTGGTCATGGTGAATTATTTTTTTTGATATGTTGTTGAATTCTATTGGCTAGAATTTTGTTAAGGATTTTTGCGTCTATGTTCATGAGAGATATTGGTCCGTAATTTTCTTTTTTTGTGGTGTCTTTACCTGGTTTTTGTATCAGGGTTATGCTGGCTTCACAGAGTGAGTTTGGGAGTATTCCATCCTTTTCTGTGCTCTGAAATATCTTTAGTAGTACTAGAAGTGTTAACTTTTCTCTGAAAGTTTGGTAGAATTCTCCAGTGACGCTGTCAGGGCCAGGGCTTTTTTCTTGCTGGGAGTTTTTAAATTACCTCTTAAATCTCTTCTTTTGTTACAGGTTTATTTAGTTTTTCTACCTCAGTTTGTGTTAGTTTACGTAAGTGATGTATTTCTAGAAATTTGTCCATTTCCTCTAGTTTCAAATTTGTTGGAGTACAATTTTTAATAGTATTCTGTTATGACATTCTTTTAATTTCAGTTGGGTCTGTTGTGATATCTCGCACCTCATTTCTTATTCAGGTTATTTGTTTCCTCTCCTGTTTTTCTTTTGTAAGTTTGGCCAATGGTTTATCAATTTTGTTGATCTTTTCAAAGAACAAGTTTTTGGTCTTGTTAACTCTTTCAATTGTTTTTCTATTCTCTATTTCATTTATTTCTGCTCTAATTTTTATTATTTCCTTTCTTCTCATGCCTGAGGGCTCCTTTTGCTGCTCTCTTTCTATTTGTTTGAGTTGTAGTGTTAATATTTTGATTTTGGCCTTCTTTTTGGATGTGTGCATTTATTGCAATAAATTGATCTCTGAGCACTGCTTTTGCTGTGTCCCAAAGGTTCTGGTAGGATGTGTTTTCATTCTCATTTGAGTCTATGAATGTCTTTATTCCATCCTTGATTTCTTCTATAAGCCAGTAGTTTTTGAGTTTTCAAAACAGTTCAATTTCCATGTATTTGATTTTTTTTCCTTGCTTTTTCTGTTACTGATTTTTACTTTTATGACTTTATGGTCAGAAAAGATGCTTTGTAATATTTCGATGTTTTGGATTCTGTTAAGGCTTGCTTTGTGGCCTAATGTGTGGTCTATTCTGGAGAATGTTCCATGTGCATTGGAAAATAAAGTATACTTGGCTGCTGTTAGGTGGAGTGTTCTGTATATGTCTATGAGATCAAGCTGGTTGATTGTGGCATTTAGATCTTCTGTGTCTTTATTGAGCTTCTTTCTAGATGTTCTGTCCTTCACTGAAAGTGCTGTATTGAAGTCTCCTACTACTATTGTGGAGCTATGTCTCTTTTCAATACTGTTAGAGTTTGTTTTATGTATTTTGGAGCCCTGTCATTGGATGCATAAACGTTCATTATGGCTATGCCCTCCTGGTGTATTGACCTTTTAATCATTACATAGTGTCCTTCTTTATCCTTTGTGGTGGATTTTGCTTAAAGTCTATTTTGTCAGAGATTAATACTGTCACTTCTGCTCTTTTTTTATTGTTGTTTGCTTGATATATTTTTTTCCATCCTTTGAGTTTTAGTTTGTGTCTTTGAATCTAAGGTGTGTCGTGTAGGCAGCATATAGACAGATCATGTTTTTTTATCCATTCTGCCACTCTCTGTCTCTTTATTGGTGCATTTAGTCCATTTACATTCAGTGTAATTATTGATAGGTATGAGTTTAGTGCTGTCATTTTGATTTTTTGTGTGTGTGTGTGTTGTTCACAGTTTCTTTGTTCCACTTAATTTTCTGTGCTGAGTCATTTTTCTTTATGTATTTTCTTTTCATCTTTTTCATTGTTGTTGATTTTGTATTTGCTGAGTCTTTGTGTTTTTCTGGTTTTCTATTTTGATGTGTAGGATTGTTAGTTTCCTTTGTAGTTACCTTAAAATTTACCTCTATTTTTCTAAGTTTAAACATCTTTATTGCTTGATATTGCCTTAAGTTCCTTTCCATGTGAAAGTTCTATGACTACACTATTTAGTCTCTCTTTTTTGTTTTAATGTTGTCATCTTTTACATATTGATGTCTCTGTTTCCCTATTTTCAGTGTTTTCGCTTTGACTTATTCTTGCAACTTCCCTATCTGGGTTGATATCTGGTTGTTCTGTCCTGTATTCTAGTCTTGGGTTGTTATCTGATATTGATTCTCTAACTGGAGGGACTCCCTTTAATATTTCTTGTAATTTTGGTTTGGTTTTTACAAATTCCCTAAACTTCTGTTTTTCTGGAAATGCCCTAATTTTGTCATCATATTTGAGAGACAGTTTTGCTGGGTATATAATTCTCAGCTGGTAATTTTTTTCCTTCAAGGCTTTATATATGTCATCCCATTGCCTTCTTGCCTACATGGTTTCTGCTGAGTAGTCAGAGCTTAGTCTCATTGACTCTCCTTGTAAGTGAATTTTTTTACCCCAGCTGCTCTTAAATTCTCTCTTTATCTTTGGTTTTGGCACGTTTGGTTATAACGTGTCTTGGTGACTTTCTTTTGGGATCTACCCTGTGTGGGGTTCGATGAGCTTCTTGGATAGATATCTTTTCATCTTTCATGATATCAGGAAAGTTTTCTGTTAACAAATCTTTAATAATTCTCTCTGTATTTTCTGTTATTCACCCCTGTTCTGGTACTCCAGTCACTCGTAGGTTATTCCTCTTGACAGAGTCCCACATAATTCTTAGGGTTTCTTCATTTTTTAAAATCCTTTTATCTGATTTTTTCTCAAATAAATTGATGTCATGTACTTTATCTTAGTCTCACTAATTCTGACTTCCATTGCCTCAGTTCTGCTCCTATGACTTTCTATTGAGTTGTCTAATTCTGAAATTCTATTGTTAATCTTTTGGATTTCTATTTGCTATCTCTCTATGGATTCTTGCAGCCTGTTAAATTTGTCATTATGCTCTTGTATAACCTTCCTAAATTCCTCTATTGCTTTGTCTGTATGTTCCTTGGCTTGGTCTGCATTTTGCATGATTTCCTTCCTGATATCATGAAGAGCTCTATATATATTAATCTTTTGAAGTCTACCTCTTGTAATTCCAAAAGCTTCTCTTCCTCTGGAAGGTTTCCTGGTTCTTTGTTTCAGTTGCTTGCTGAAGCCATCATGGTCTGCCTCTTTATGTGATTTAATATTGACTGTTGTCTCTGAACCATCAATAAGTTATTGTATTTATTTTATGTTTGCTTACTGTGTCCTAGCTTCTTATTTTGTTTTGTTTTGATATGCCCAAATAGGCTGGTGGTGTGAGCTCCTTTGATTATTGGTGTCTTTGAAGCTCTCACATCCTGTCATCAGGTGGTTAGAGCTGCTACTAGGTACGTGTGCCCAGAAGTCCGTTTACTTTTCTTGTGTGGATTCAGCTCAGGTGTCCAGGTTGTTGGTCACCAAGTGTGTAGTGCAGGCTCTCATCTACACTCCTAGACAGGCTGGGCTATGTAGGGATGATTGGAGCAGGCACAGGTATCTGGCTGCTGTAGGAGGTTATGTGTGAGCAAGGTAGGGGGCTGACAGCTGCCCCTGAGTGCCTGGGTGGAAGGTGTGCCCCTGTTCCCTTGAGTATGTAAGTGGGTGGGTCTTACAGCCAGACTTTGGGCACCCAATGCTGTTGGCTGTAAGGACTGGGAGGCACCACCTATTCTTGGACCCCTGTTGTGTGTGGCTAGGTGAAGTGGGTGGAGCCACAAATACTCAGCCCCGTGATGTGGGTAGGTGAAGACCCTGCTTAATGGGCAAGGTGGTGTCAAATGTCACGAATCTCCCACTCCCCCTTAGCTGTTGCAGTTGAAAATAGGCTTCAGGTATATATCCTGTTGTACTATGCTAATGAGGGCCTATGCTGTTGAAATGGGCCGACACAGATCTAGGCAGGGGTGAAGGGCATTTGAAGTCCATGGATCCCTTATGCCTGTGCCTAGGCAAAGGGACAGTGCCTGCCCTGAGGTCCCAGCTTAGGGGAGCTGGCGGATTATTTTTTCCATGTTTGTTATTTGTTTATTTGTTCACTCTCCAAAACCAGAAGACTGGCTTGGGCGCACGCGATGGGTCCAACTTCGGACCCAGGGGGTGTGGCAATTGTTGAAGCTGAACCAGGACCAGAGCAGAGCAGGGAGGGGGCGGGTGAAGGGCAGAGAGGCACTTCCCAGAGGGGGAAGAGTTATTTTGATCCCACAAGGTAGGTTAGATGCTTGCACTTAACTTTCACAGATCCAGGGCTGCTTACCCTTGGCTCTGGAGGCTTGTGCAGGCTTTCCACCACTCAGTTTCTCCCGATGTAGAAAACGTGTCCCAAGTGCTACTGCTTGCCTCAGCCCATGTGTGCCAGCCAATCCAGCCTGCAGGGTGCCTGCCAGGTCAGGTCTGGCAAATCCTCACTGCTTCTGAACTGTCTTTCCCTCTCCCTGCTGCTCAGTCCAACTCCTCAACTTTGTGTTTTATGTTCAGGGCTCCTAGATTGTCATATATAATTGATTCACTTGCTTTTTCGGGTCTTTGTTGTAAGAGGAACTACAGGAAGTGTCTGACTATTTTGCCATCTTGGCCCCACTTTCCAAACTGCCGATGTTTTTGGTTAGCAGCCGAGCTCTTAACCACTCCGCCACCAGGGCTCCTGTACAGGTATAAATACATCTAAATTTATTTCTCTATTCTCATTTTGAGAGACATTTAGATTGTTTTCAATATTTTACTATTAGAAACAATGCAGTGAACATTCTCAAATGTCTCTTTGAGCTTGCATTTGAGAGTCTCTCTAGGGTATATGGAGTCCTGGGTGGTGCAAACAGTAAGCACTCAACTACTGACAGAAAGGTTGACTGTTGGAACCCACTCAGCAGCACCTCAGTAGAAAGGACTGGCAATCTGCCTTTAAAATATCACACAGCCTTAAAAACCCTATGGAGAGGACTTCCAGGCAGCATGGCACTATAGTCAGAAGCACCATGTCATCCCTCCACAGCAAAGATCAGGAAAACTAAGTCAAACAGAGTCACACATCAATTCTGAAACCCTAAACATCAAATGAAGAGATAAAGAACACAGCCAAGCACCGAATGGAATAAGAAACTGACCAAGAACAGAGAGTGAGGAGAGATACATGCAGAGGTCCCCATCAGCTACTGCAGCATGGATCTGCCATCTTGGACTCCTGTCGGAGATCAGTGAACGAGGGGTATGAGAAAGAAGCTTCACAGAGCTTCCAGCAGGAGACAGAACAATCAGTAACCAGCGATATATGCTTTCCCACCCCCCACCCTTCTTCACCCCCACTTAGGCTCCTCTGCTTCCTGCAGGCACAGTCTCTTGGCTGGGAAGCAATAGCTTCACCCTGGTGTTGCTTGGATTCCACCTGCCCACACTGGCTGGCTCCCTGAATGCCTTTTGTTGGCTGCTGGTGTTGCTTTTTTCCACTTCTTTAGATTTCTTCCTTACCTCTCACCACCTCCCACTCCTTTCTCTCAAATACCTGGCTCCGTGCACTGTCTTTGCTTCTTCCTGAAAGGCTGTGAAACACCGCTCGACTGTGAAACTGCTTCCCGGCTGGTGCTGCCACGCTGGTGGGACCCCCGGGGCTTTTTGTTTGTTTGCTTGCTCTGATTTGTTCTGTTTTGATTTGTTTGTTTGTTTTCTTTTTCTTTTCTCAGCTTGGGAGCCCCTTCTAGCCAGGCAGTACCATGCGGCTTGGAAGCTACTCCCTTACTCTGCACACATGCACAGGGACATCCCTGGGGGCATTTCTTTTTTCTTGGTTTTTGTTTTTATTTTGTTTGTTTTGTTTTCTTCTCTCTCTTATTCCCTTTTTGTCTTTCTTCATTTCCAGTTTCTTGATTTATTCATTTTTTTCTTTTTTGTTTTTCCTCATTTCTCAATCTCTCATCACTCCAATAGCAGGCTCGCTTAGCACTCTTTTTTGTTTGTGTGTATGTTTTTGGCTCCTGTTCCCCTCTCCTCTCTCTCATCTTTCTCATATCCATCTTAGCTCCACACATCACAATCTACCCCCTCCTTCCTGCCTACCTGCACTGTGCCCTGAACATCACACTCCCAAGCAACACAGGCACAGCCTACTGGAACGTGTCCTGCACTGATTCCCAGTCCACACTGTCAGCCCTGATACATGTCACAAACAACCCATCCCAGCAACTCCCCTTTAGCTGGACCTGCCCTGCTGTACCATACCTGAGTGACTGACCTTGCCCATCGGAGAAGGAGATGAAAAGTATCATGCCCACAGATGAGCAAACAACAAAGAATGCACAGCCCGCCTGCTCAGACATAACCAAATAAAACAAAAAAGCAGGACAAAACAAAAAAAATCTACAATCAATAAATGAGGAAAATAACCACTGAATGCCCAAAGACAGCAGACGATATCAAAACATTTAC
>NW_004443971.1:12574937-12583411 GCF_000243295.1 Trichechus manatus latirostris
ATATTAAAAAAAAAAAAAAAACCCTCTGGAGCACCTCTGCAACGGAGTTTGAATCTACTCCACAGCAACTGGTTGGTTGGTTGGTTTTTTTATCCCCCCTAGGGCATATACCTGAGCCCTGGTGGTGCAGTGGTTAAGAGCTCAGCTGCTAACCAAAAGGTAGGCAGTTCAAATCCACCAGCCGTTCCTGGGAAACCCTATGCGGCAGTACTACTCTATCCTATAGGGTCTCTATGAGTCAGAATCAACTCGATGGCGACGGGTTTGGGTTTCTTTTTTTAGTTTAGGGTATATAATGACTCATAGCAACCCTATAGGGTAGAGTAGAACTGCCCCACGGGGTTTCCAAGGAGCAGCTGGTGGATTCTAACTGCCTACCTTTTTGGTTAGCAGCCGAGCTCTTAACCATCACTCCACCAGGGTTGCCAGGAGTTGAAATCAACTCAAAGGCAATGGATTTGGTTTTAGGGTATACACCAAAGTTTATCAACAGTAGCACTATTGGCATTTTGGGTTGGATTATTCTTTGTTGAGGAAGGGTCTGTTTTGGGCATTATAGGATGTTTATCAGCATCCCTAGTCTATCTACTAGATGCCAGCAGCACGCGCGCACACACACACACACACACACACACACCCCTCAGCTGAAATAATTTAAAAACAAAAAATCTCCAGACATTGTCAAATGTCCTCTGGAGGTCAAAATTACCAGCAGCTAAGAACCAGAGGTATATGCCTAGGAGGGTACTGCTGAGTCATGAAGTATGAACAATTTACCTTTAATAGGTACTGCCAAACTGCTCTCCAAAGTGGTTTTACAAATGTATATTCACACAGACAGTATATGGAAGTCCCTATTTCCCTATATCCTCACAATACCAAATATTGTTTCAGACTTTAAAAATGTCAGTGTGACGGGTGTGATGTGGTATTTGATTTTTATTTTAATTTGCATGGCCCATCTCCTATTTTCAAAAAATGATAGCAATCACACCGATCTATTCCTTTTCAGAAGTTATGCTGAACCTTTTGTTAGCAATCCCCAAAAGAGGCAAAGAGCTAAGTCTGCAGGCCTGGCACTGAAAGTCTGGAGCTGGAATCTGCCTGCACAGCATGTAAGAACCTAGCTGAGCACAATAGCAGAACTGATTCTCCACTCCATCCCAGACTAACTTCCATCACCCAGGGGGCAGGCTGCACCAACCCCTGGGGGGGGGGCCCAGAGGGGATGCAGCCCTCTGTGCTGAGAAAAGGGGGCAAGCACCTTTTCAAGTCTACCTGACCTGGGGGCAAATGCAGGGATTAGAAGGGGCACTCTAGGACTCTTCTTCCTCTTGTGGAAGGGAGGAGAGGCAGCTTCTCTTTCCCAGCACAGGAAGGACTGGGGCAGCAGTACCCCCAGTGTCCCACCCAGGGCCCACCCAGTGCAGCTGCAGTGGCTGTGATGACATTTGTAAGCAGCAGCAGTAGGGGAATGGGTGTGGGCAAGAAAGCATCAGGAACAGGTACCAACATGACCGTAGTTGACGGGCGGCAGCCAAGAAGAGCAGGAGCAGAGGCCCAGGGTGTGCATTGGCATCTCCACGAGCCCTGGACAAAGGGATCAGGCCATGGCTCAAGAGCAGTGGAGGAGGCAGCAGGAGGATGGTTCATAAGGCCCCTCGCTCCCCCAAGGACAGAAAGAGAGGTAAGAGGCCACAACTCTTGCTGGTCAGTTGGGGCACATCCATCTATCGGCTCCATTGTCAGATCACCAGATTATCCTCCTGTAAGATAGAATAGAATAGGTAAGGAAACCTCGTTATAAACCCACAGTCAGTACCACACATCAATTGTTTCATAATTGAGCTCCCTGGTTAGATTGCAAGCTTTTTAAAGGTAGAGATCATGTCCCACAACTTCTCTAACCAACAACCAACCCATTGCTGTCGAGTCGATTCCAACTCATAGTGACCCTATAGGACAGAGTAGAATTACCCCAAAAGGTTTCCAAGGAGAAGCTGGTGGATACGAACGCTTAACCACTGTGCCACATACCTCTTAACAGCTTAAGTTTGTAATAACACCTGTTGGATCAATGAAATGAGTAGCATGAAATGGATTTAATAGACCCCTCACCCCCATTTTTTCCCAAAGAATATAAAGTGCTTTCAATTCTATGACCTCCTTTCCCATTCTAAAATATCTATGCAGCAAGGAGACAGGTATGATTTACCCCACTTTACAGACAGGGTAATTGAGACCTAGCACATTTAATTGACTTGCCCCTAAAGGCACAGATTCAACACTGAAACCTGGGTTTACTGGCTCCCCATCGAGCTATGCCTCATTGCTGCGTGCTCCTTGCCCTCCTCCCTGTTCCCACGATGCTGCACGCACCACCAAGGTGCCCCAGACACATCACTGCTTTTGTTGCTGACTTTGCAAACCACCAACAAAGGCCCACTTCTGACATCAACAAGCCCAGCAGGCGGTGGAACTGGATGGCCACCAGGGGTCCGTATCTGTGTGAGCGTTAAATCACCAGCCTCCACGTTCATTGAGGAAAATCCACATACCAGTGTGTGTGTTTACGGGGAGGTGGAAGGCAGGAGAATGCAGAAAAAGGGAGTTTCTCGGCAGCAAGAGAGGACTTCTGGAGAGGGGCTTGGGAAAAACTTACAAGGGCATCTTGGTGTTAATGTAGGTACATTGAGAGTTCAGGTCAGGCACTCCATTAATCCATGAAAAAACGGATTATTTATTGTAAGCCCTCAGTTGCTGCTGTTTTTGATGAATAAATTTGAGGAAAAGTCCTTGAGAAAAAGAGGCCTCCTGTCTTGCCAGGAGATCTCTCCCTTTGGTAAAATCCATGAGTAGTACACCACCCCTAGGATTGGGGGCCTTGAGACGATACTGAGTTTGTATTACGGATAGGAATTTTAAATGCCCCTAAAATCTAGGGTCATCCTTAACATCTAAACCAAGAATGGAAAGCTGACATGAAATGTGGGAAAGGAATACTCATTACTTTATTATTAACATCTGAAATATCATCATTTATTGGGCATTTATGTGCCAGGCATTTTGTCACAAACAATGCACGGAGTTAGGTGCTATTATTATCATTAGCATTTTTTCATAGGAGGAAACTGAGACTCAGAGAGGTTAAGTAACTGCTCAAGGTCACACAGCCAGTAAGTGGCAGAGGCTGGGGTCAAACTCTGGTCACCTGTTTCTAGAGTCTTCATCTTGATACTAATGTGCTAGATTCCTCGAGGATATGGTATAAACGGTTAATGCACTCAACTGCTACAAAAGGTTGGAAATCTGAGTCCACCCAGAGACATCTCAGAAGAAAGGCCTGGTGAGCTGCTTCTGAAAAATCAGCCATTAAAAACCTTATGGAACACAGTTCTCCTCTGACACACATGGGGTCGCCATGAGTCATATGGACGCCATGGCAACTGGCTTGGTGTTGGGGGGTGGGGGTCAAAGTTATTCAAGAGGCTTTCTTTTATCACAAAGCTTACAATCTATGCTCTCAGAAAATTTATAATCTATTAGAGGATAAAAGGCTCTTGCTAATGGCTGCAATATAATGACCCGAACAGTTAATTTGGTTTTCGAGGGTGAGTGACAGGTGACGTGAGGGGAGAGCCCCAGTAACTGCAGCCATAGGGAGGGGTGAGCACACACAGATATACAAGGAGAAAACGAAGGGGGCTTAAGTAACAAACCAATGCCCAGATCCACTGGGACTTTGGAGGGAGGACTGGAAAGGGTTAGAGGTTCAGGAACTCAGAACCTCTAGAATTGCTCAAGAATTGCTGGGCCGGGCCCGCAGTCAGCGAAGGTGCGAGGACCCTGAGAAGCGGGGAAAGGCCTGAGGCTTTCAGGACCTGAGACACTCCAGCAGCCAGTGGCGGGACGTACTCCCAGCACAGCAACCGCCCCACCCTGGCCCCTGCCTTAGACTCCCCCGCCCCTTTTCTCAAAGGTCCCCATTCTCCACAGCCAACCTGGATAACAACTGCCCTCTCTAAACACCTAGTGCCTTCACCCTTTTTTTTTTTTTTTTTTTTTGTTCTTCCCTGCCAAACGCAGGAGCGTCAGGGAGGGCCTTGATTGGTCCGCTCAAGCCCCAAGCTAGCCAATCAGCAGCTTGTTGCTAAGGTGGGGCTTCCCCAGATGGAAAGGAGGCGGTGTGGGGCCCGTTGCCCTGCAAGGAAGCAGACTTGCGGGCGCGTTTGGTCGCCTTTCAAGGTCCCAGACAGCTGCTCCGTGGGGATTGAGAGACGTGGGTGTGTGGTTGAGGGTTCCTTCCTCAGCCCATATCCGGGAGGGAGGGAACCAGACACCTGCCTGCGCTCATATCCCCAGCCTGCCCTCTCCCCGTTCTTTCTCTCTCTTCCCCCTCGCCATGGCTCCACCTCATCTGGGCAGGTCCGGTTTACCTTAACCACAGCTGTCCAGGGCTGAAAGGGACCCCCGTTGCCCCTCAAGGCACGTTGAGGAAGAGGGAACTGCCTTTTCAGGAAAGTACCAAAAACAAACCCGTCTCACACGTTTGGGGAAGACCAGACTTAGGAAATGAAGAGAGACTAAGAAAGATTCTGCCTTGGAGTGTGTATCCCCATAGTGACCAAGTGACCGCCTCATGCCAGGTGATCTTGTGGGCTAGGAGGGGCTAATGAGAGTGAAAAGGACCCCAGGAAGCAGGAGACACAAATTACAAATCCCCTAAGCATTTGAGCTAGTCATTCCAACTGTATAATAGGGCTAACGATAATTCCGAAGAAACTGGCACCTCTAAGGGCTAACCAGAGGGTCTGAGGTTGTTGGCTCAGCCCGGTTAAGTGTAGCTGGGAAGGTGGACTACCTGAACGGGACTCTTATTTTAGGAAAAGTAAAGGCCACACGTGGTTAACAAGCTCAGCTGCTAACTGAAAGTTTAGAAGTTCAAGTCCACCCAGAGGTGACGTGGAAGAAAGGCCTGGTGATCTGCTTCCAAAAAATCAGCCATTGAAAACCCAATGGAGCAGAGTTCTACTCTGACACCCATGGGGTCCGCATGAGTTGGAATCAACTTGGTGGCAACTGGTTTTAAAGGCCACTTCTCTAACTATGTGGGTGGTGGTGGTTGCTGTCAAGTCAGTTTTGACTCATGACAGGCCCATGTGTTACAGAGTAGAACTGTTCCATAGGATTTTCTTGGCCGTAATCTTTTCAGAAGCAGATCACCAGGCCTTTTCTTCCACAGCACCACTGGATGGGTTTGAACTACCAACCTTTAGGTCAGTAGTTGAAACGAGAGAAAGAGTAGAGGCAAATGTATACCCTCTCAAAATTCTCCTTTGGCATCATATCCAATTCCCAAATCCCCTGGTTTTTCTGTTTCCGTTGTGTAGCTAGTATCAACGCCTACTGATCTCATAATGGTAACAATAGTGATATTTGATAACATTTGGGTGCTTACTATAAGCCAGGCGCTCTTCTCTGTGCTTCACATGTATCGATCCGTTCTCCCAACAATCCTATGAGTGGGAGCTATTTTTTATTTCCATTTTATGGAAGAGAAAACTGAGGCATTGAGAATTAAGCAACTTAACTGAGGTCACAGAGCTAGTAAATGGCAGAGCTGGAATCGAACCTGGGTAGTGTGTTGCTACCTGGGGTCTCATCTGACTTATTCTTCAAGTCATAGCCCTTCCTGCAGTATTGCCAAAGAAACAGGCTAGAATGGGCTGCCTTTTGAATCAGTGAGTGCCCCAAGAACAGGACCTTCAATTATCTGCCTTCTCAGTGCTCCTAACAGGCTCACTGTATGGTGTCACCATATAAAATGAAACCAGAGAAACTCCTTCCACCTACCTGCCCAGTCCTGGTCACCTGAAACAGTCTGGAACATCCCTAAGTGCCAAAGAGGTGAAGTGGTGATTCCCCCAACTTTGCAGCTTTGTTGTGTATTTCTAAAACAGATCTCACTTATTTAGGGCAGAGACCAGTTTTGAAGTTGGGAGTGGTGGGCAGGGGTACAGGAAGGAGAGGGTGAACACCTGCCCCAGCTGGTGTAGGGCAGGGCTCCTGTAGGTCACTGCTTGGGTCTGGAGGACAATCTGCTGTTTCACTTCTCTTTCCCCCATCCACTTACCTCTGAGCCTGGCCTCTTGCTCAGCCTTCCCTGTCTTCCCCACCCCCACCCTCACCCACACTGCACCCGTTTCCCAGCTCCTTGGGCACACCATCTGCCTGCCCTCTCCCCCGCCCAGCCCCTTCCCCAGGGACTTAGCTCCTTTTATGGAGACTTTTAAATAACTAAATGCCCCCAAAGCCTCCCCCACACTGATCCCCAGCCCCTGGCCTGGGGTGCTATTCAAAGACCAGGAGCTGGGCTGGAGGGCTGCCAGTCCCACCGCCTCTATTCAGATCCTTTATTTTCCAGCTATGCTGCTGGGCGGCTAATAGGCCTTTTCTCCTGCTTTGGCCCCTCCGCCTGCCAGGCCTAGTCCACAGAAATCAAACAAAAAGAGAAGAACTGTAAGGGACTCGTGGGGGTGGGGAGGAAGCAAGCCGTTTGGACTGTGGTCTTCCAGGCTGGGGTGGGATGGGTGGTGGACTGAGAGGGGAGGGAGGAAGACACCAGACCCACTCCAAGCAGGAAAGGGATGGGGCAGAGGGTGGGGAGAGAGGACCAGAGCTGCTTTTCCTGCTCCTCATCTCAGCTGAAGAGCTGGGGCCACTCCCTCTAACGCTGGGGAGCTAAAGGGAGAGGGGAGAAATGAGGAGGGGGGGCGTCAATCACTTGAGTGGTTTGGGGGCTTGGGCAGCTTCTTCATGCAAATTATCCTAATGAGTCACTGAAATTTTGGTGCAGATACAGAGAAGCTGCTTCTCTCACCCACTGCTCCACAACCCACTCCCCCCTCCTCAGCCAAACAAACAAAAGGCCCAAGCCCAGTGGTGCGTGAAGGAGTGAATTAGCGAGACCCTCCCTGGTGACGTCCCACCAGACAGATGGCAACAGTTGCCCCACACCAGTTGCAAGCCTCCTTTTATCATCTCCCGGTCATAAAGGAGAAGAGTCCCATCCCTCCAGAGCCTAGGAGCTCCTCAGAGCCTTCCCAAAAACAGGATGGGGGTTGGGGGCGCTGCCAGGGAGCAGGAGGTGAGAGGGGAACCCACGCTGGATCTTTGGTTGGAAAACAAAAAGGGTGTTGAAAGCGTCGGCACTGGGGCCAGCGTGCCCATCTGTCCTCCTTTGGGGAGACTCTGCCCCCACGCTTCTCTTCTGCTTCTGGCCAGCTCTGTACAGAGCCAGAGCCCCTGGGAAGTGGGACCTCAGTTTGGGGCAACTGCGCTAAGCTGCCAGTACTTTGGCGTTTTGTGCTTTGAGGCTTTCATTATGCAAAATCCCATGATGAGGCATTGTCTCACTTCTACAGAAATAGGCATAAATTGAAAACCCAAGGCCTTGGGGAGATGTAGAAGGGAGTAGGATTTGGGTGCTCTGCCATTAAATAATAAAGTTTGAGATTTTCCAGAATAGGATTCCATCAAAATAATGCACACATGCCCTCAAACCTTAAGAAGCTGCGCAGGAAGGAGTGGACCAGGAGTCGGAAGACCTGGCTTCCAGCCTCAGCTCACCATCTGCCTGTTGTGTAACTCTGGGCAAGTCATCGAGGGTGTCTGGGTCCCAGTCTCCGCTCCACAAATTGGGGGTAAAAACACCCGCCACCCCACCTCCCAGGATGGTGGAGAGAAAGCTGATGTGTAATCAAATGCTTTCTTAATAAAAGAGGCTTGCAAACCGAGGGTTTTACTCTCAATTCCTCCATGCCCATACCTTGCAGGAGGTGAAGTGGGCATTATACCTTAAATGTTTTCCAAAGTACTTCGCAACTATTGTTTCAGAAGTCACCCAAACCAAAAACCAAACCCACTGCCAATGAGTTGATTTCCACTCATAGAGACCCTGTAGGACAGAGTAGAATTGCCCCATAGGGTTTCCAAGGCTGTAAATCTTTACAGAAGCAGACTGCCACATCTTTCTCCTATGGAGCTGCTTATGGGTTCGAACCCTGACCTTTCAGTTAGCAGCCGAGTGCTTAACCAGTGTCCCTCCAGGGCTCCTTTTCATAGGTCAAGGGCAATGCAAAGATCATTTTTGGAGAGGAGGGTTGAGGCTGAGCTATGTTAAACACCTCCCCTCAGCCTCCTGAATCCCGGATTTTTTTCTCTCTCTTCTCCCCCTGCCTTCCAACATTAGTCTGGCCTGATCTGGGATGATTAGGGGGAATTAGAGGGGCAGTGGGGAGCCCTGTCAGTGTAGTGGTTAAGAGCCCAGCTGCTAGCCATCTAAGATATTCCACTGGTCTCACCCCTTTGGGAACAAGGGAGAATGAAGAGAACAGGATACAAGGAAAAGATTAGTCCAAAGGACTAATGGACCACAGCTACCAAGGCCTCCACCAGACTGAGTCCAGTACAGC
>NW_004443971.1:12583954-12585386 GCF_000243295.1 Trichechus manatus latirostris
TCGAATCCACCAGCAGCTCCTTGGAAACCTATGGGGCAGTTCTACCCTGTCCTGTACGATCGCTATGAGGCAGAGTTGACCGGATGGCAACAGGTTTACTGACCTAGAGGTTAGCAGTTCGAACCCACCCAGAGGTACCATGGAAGAAAGACTTGACAACTTGTTTCCGTAAAGATGATAGCCAAGAAAATCCCATGGAGCAGCTCTACTCTGCATACATGGGGTTGCCATGAGTCAGAATCGACTGGACACAATGGGTTTTGTTTTGGTCTAGACGGGCAGTTGTGGTTGAGTGGTAGAATTCTCACCTTCCATGCAGCAGGCCTGGATTTGATTTCGGTAAATACACCTCATGCATCAGTGGAGGCTTGTGTATTGCTGTGATAGTGAACAGGTTTCAGTGGAGCTTCCATACTAAGATGGACTAGGAAGAAAGGCCTGGTTATCTACTTTTGAAAGTCAGCCAGTGAAAATCACATGGATCACAATGATCTGATCCGCAGCTAGTAATGGGAGTGGCTCAAGGGGTGGCTCAGGACTGGGCAGCATTTTGTTCCACTGTGCGTGGGGTCACCATGACTCTGGGGTTGCCATGAGTCAGGGATCCGACTCAATGGCAGCTAACAACAACGACTGGGTTAAGGTGCTAAGAAAAACCAGAAAACCAAACCCGCTGCCGTTGAGTCTATTCCAGCTCATAGCAACCCCATAGGACAGAGTAGAACTGCCCCACAGGGTTTCCAAGGCTGTAAATCTTTACCTGGCCAACCTACTAGAAGAGATCCATATTTGTGCCCTTTCCAAAGACAGATGATCCAACAGAATGCAGAAATTATCGAACAATATCATTAATGTCACACACAAGTAAAATTTTGCTGAAGATAATTCAAAAGTGGTTGCAGCAGTACATCCAGGGAACTGCCAGAAATTCCAGCCAGATTCAGAAGAGGTCCTGGAAACAGAGATACCATTGCTGATGTCAGATGGATCTTGGCTGAAAGTAGAAAATACCAGAAAAATGTTTACCTGTGTTTTATTGACTATGCAAGGGCATTTGACTGTGGATCATAAGAAACTATGGATAACATTGCAAAGAATGGGAATTCCAAAACACTTAATTGTGCTCATGAGGAACCCGTACATAGATCAAGAGGCAGTCGCTCGAACAGAACAAGGGGATATTGTGTGGTTTAAAATCAGGAAAGGGGTGCATCAGGGTTGTATCCTCTCACCATACTTGTTCAATCCGTATGCTGAGCAAATAATCTGAGAAACTGGGCTACATGAGGAAGAACAGGGCATCAGGATTGGAGGAAGACTCGTTAATAACCTGTGACATGCAGATGACACAATCTTGCTGGCTGAAAGTGAAGAGGACTTGAAGCACTTACTGATGAAGATCAAAGACCACAGCCTTCAGTATGGATTGCAC
>NW_004443971.1:12585486-12591829 GCF_000243295.1 Trichechus manatus latirostris
ACCCCATGGAAACAGCAGTCAAGAAATCAAACGACATATAGCACTGGGCAAATCTGCTGCAAAAGACCT
Source organism: Trichechus manatus latirostris (assembly GCF_000243295.1). Lineage (NCBI taxonomy): Eukaryota > Metazoa > Chordata > Mammalia > Sirenia > Trichechidae > Trichechus > Trichechus manatus. The sequence continues at coordinate 12,585,556 of NW_004443971.1, forward strand.
CTTTAAAATATTAAAAAGCAAAGATGTCACTTTGAGGACTAAGGAGCACCTGACCCAAGCCATGGCATTTTCAATTGCTTCATATGCATGCGAGGGCTGGACAACAAATAAGGAAGATCAAAGAAAAATTGATGCCTTTGAATTAGGGTGTTGTCGAAGAATATTGAATAAACAATGGACTGCCAGAAGAACAAACAAATCTGTTTTGGAAGAAGTACAGCCAGAATGCTCCTTAGAAGAGAGGATGGGGAGACTTTGTCTCACATACATCGGATATGTTATCAGGTGGGACTGGTCCCTGGAGAGGGACATCATGCTTGGTTCAGTAGAGGGTCGTTTAAAAACTGGAAGATCCTCAACGAGATGGGTTGACATAATGGCTGCAACAGTGGGCTCAAATATAGCAGTGATTGTGAGGATGGCACGGGATCAGGCAGTGTTTCATTCTGTTGTACATAGGGTTGCTATGAGTCAGAACCAACTTGACAGCACTCAACAACATATCTTTATGGAAGCAGACTGCCACATCTTTCTCCTGTGGAGTAGTTGGTGGATTTGAACCACCAACCTTTTGGTTAGCAACCTAGCACTGTAACTACTGCACCACCAGGTCTTCTAAGGTGCTAAAAGACCTCAATAAATTCAGAATAAAAGGGAACCATTCCCTATGTCTTAAAACAGTAGCAAATGCAAAGTTATGGTTCTGAGGCCAGCGGCATGCCCCTTCTGGGCTGAACACACCGGTTGCTCCTTCTGCAGAAGGGCTGAGCTGATAGTGTGCAGGGAAGTTGAGTGGTTGCAGAGAAAACACCAGGAACAGTGCTCAAGACTCTCCTCCCCGCTGGCTTCACACCCTGCTCTTCAGCCCACCCACCTGACCTCCTGATGTTTGCATTGGTGGAGGTGCCCGTGCTCAGAGCTGGTTTGGGTTTTTTTTCTCTGGCATAAGAAAGTAAAGACATGTTAGCCCCAGAGGCATTTCTCAAAACATCTCTCTTATGTACACATTGTGGTACATACGCATAATGGAATAGTACAAAATGGTAAAGAATGATGAATCTGCCAAACATCTCACAACATGGATGAATCTGAAGGACATAATGCTGAGTGGAAAAAGTCAATCACAAATATTATATGAGATCACTATTATAAAAAGTCAAGAATAGGTTTATACACAGTAAGAAACATTCTTTGATGGCTACCAGGGATGGGATGGGGAGGGAGGGAGAATCACTAACTAGATAGCAGACAGGTGTTAATTCTGATAAAGGGAAAGGCAATACACACATGGGAGAAGTCAGCACATTGTGACCAAAGCAAAGGAAGACACTGAGAAGTACGCAAGAATAAAGGGCAACTATGCCAAATGCTGGAGCCCTGGAGGTGCAGTGGTTAGGTGATCGAGTCGATTCTGACTCATAGTGACCCTGTAGGACAGAGTAGAACTGTCCCATAAGGTTTCCGAGGAGCGCCTGGTGGATTCAAGCTGCTGACCTTTTGGTTAGCAGCCATAGCCTTAACCACTATGCCACCAGGGTTTCTGAGTAGATACACAGGGTATATATATATATGCTAAATAGGTGAGGGAGGTCATATGGGAGTACACACGTACATATACAGGTATGGCTGTGGATATTTCTACACACATATTTGTAAATGCTGCATATATACTCAAATACATAATAGAGCACATGGGGGCACAATTACAGAAACAACTTAGACTGAACTACTACACATGAAGGCTAAGGCCCATAGTCTCAGGGAACATCTAGGTCAATTGGCAAAACGCAGTTGATAAAGACAATGTTCTACATCCTAGCCTGGTGAGGAGCATCTGGAGTCTTAAAAGCTTACGAGCAGCCATCTAAGAAGGAACTGTTCATCTCTTCTTGCCTGGAGCAAAGGAGAACAAAGAAAACCAAAGATTCAAGGAAGCAATTAGTCCAAAGGACTACTGGCCCACATGAACCACAGCCATCTCTAACCTGAGACCAGAAAAACTAGATGGTGCCCGGCTACCACTACCAACCACCTTGACCAGGATCACAATAGAAGGTCCTGGTTAGAATGGATAAAAAACGTAGAACAAAATTTAAATTTAAAAAATATTTAAAAAACAGACTTACTGGTCTGAAAGAGACTGGAAGAAGCCCCGAGACTATTGCCCTAAGATAACCTTCTGACTTGAAACTGAAGACACTCACGGAGGCTGCCTTTCAGCCAAATAATAGACAGAGCTATAAAATAAACAATAACACCCGTGAAGAATGTGCTCCTTAGAACAATCAACTGTGCAAGACCAAAAGGGCAACATTTGCCCAAAACCAAAGATGAGAAGACAGGGAGGGACAAGGAAACTGGACTAATGGAAACGGGGAACCCAGGGAGGAAACGGGGAGAGTGCTGACATATTGTAGGGATTGCAACCAATGTCATGGAACAATTAGTGTAAGAATCATTGACTGGAAAACTAATATGCTATCTAAACTTTTGCCTAAAGCACAATAAAATGTTCAAAGAAAAAAAGAAGAAGGAAGAAAGAAAAGCCTATGTATCACAACTGTCCGATCACACAATGGATCATGGGGATGGCATAGGACCAGGCAGCTTTCCGTTTCATTGTGCTTGTGGTCACCGTGAGTCAGGGACCGACTCAGCAGAAGATAACAACAACTTCATGAATCCTCTTGGAGGTGAAATTTACCCATATGGAGGTGACGTTTCCCCCACCCTTTTTTATCCTTAGCATTTAATTCATACCTCTCTTTTAGCATTAAATTTATTTAGATAAAAATTTAACTGCTTTTATATGTCAAATGCAACTTAAAGACAGAATCTGTGTCTAGTTAATCTTTAATTTTCTCCACAGTGCTTATCAACAGTCCTGTGTGTGTGCTTAATACCTGTTGAATAAATGAGTCATTAAATAAATTGAAAAAAAAAAAGTCTGTCTTTCCCAATCCTTGCTCAGCTAACCTCACCCATCTCCGGTCATTTCCACTTGTCTAGCGACACTTGGAGCACTTCCAGTTCTGTATAATTCCATGAGTTTGCATTTTCTCCCCTGTACTTGCTGTTTCATGTGCTTTCATATATAATTATCCCGTCATCTCCTTTGGACTGGCAACACCCTGAGGACAAAAACCCTGTTTTCTCTCTCTCCCTCTCCCATCCCCAGCCCTACCCTGTACTTCTCACAGGACCCATCTCTGATAACCAGCAGGCCCTTGCTCTAGGACACCCATTGTCTGCCTGCCAGACAACAGACTGAAAACCCGACGCTATAAAAATGCCTTTCAAGTTAGAAAGCAACTTAGAGGGCAGTGAGTTTATGTTAATGGAGGAAGTACAATTTGGACAAGGAAGAATGGCTGTACAACTTGAAGAATGTAATCACTGTCACTGAATTGTACATGTAGAAATTGTTGAACTGGTGTCTGTTCCACTGTGTATATCTTCAACAACAACAAAAGTAAAATAAAATAAATTATTTTTGAACAATGTCTTTCAAGCTTCCATTTGCAGCCAGCCCTGTGCTAGATCCCAGACAGAAGCCCTGGGCTCCAAGGCCACACTGATTCAGTCCTTCTCCTAGCAATAATAATAATCCCTACCGTTCAAATAGCACTATAATCTTAACAAGTGCTTTTACTTCCTGTCCCGCCCTCCTGAGTATCTTAAAATCTACTCCTAGGACACAATCAGTACACCATTTTTTTCCCCTGGGAGGTGCCACGGATAGAGCCTATTGGTCAAGCAGCAACTATGACAGGGAGACTATTTTCCTTTCTTGAAAACAAAAGAAGCCACTGAGACCTAAGCCTCCACCCTGAGCAGGCCTGGTAAAAAAGGAAATGGGTCACAATGAACACAAGGAGTTCCTGTGTTTTGCATCAGGGCTGGGAAATCACAGCTGAAATTCCTGATTAGGGTGAAGCAATCCATTTGGCTGGTCAGTCTGTATGGGATTGGGATTTCTTCAACTGAAAAGAGGCAAAGGGCAAAGGAGAGAAAGAGAAACCCCACTGAAGTATCTAGACTACCTGGCCCCCTCATTCTTCTTAGAGGCAAAGGTGGATATTGAACAACATCGGAAGTGATCTCTAAGAGCTTTTATTCAAGTTTAAATATGACATAGAAAGAAAAAAGAAATCCATGGAAGACATACACAGTCACACACACACACACACAAAACACCATATCCATGAATGAGGCGGGGAGCAGCAACTTCTTGCTGTAAGGGCTGAGGAGGTTTTTAAAAAAAAAAAAATCATTTCAGACTAGGATAAATGGCAAAGATGTCACAGAAGAGAGGAGATCTGAGCTCAGACATAAAAGATGGGTAAGATTGGCCTTCCAGACTTATCTTCTGTAGACTATCCGCAAAGTCAACTGTGATTCGGTGTAAGGGTCCCCAAAACCCAGAAGACCAGAGGGCTATGGATAACACAGAGCAATCGAAGAAATCCTGGGTCTGGTTTTACCTTAATTCTTCTAGTTTCTTCTCTGTTTATTCAGCTGGTCCTGGATTCAAGCTTGGCTCTGCCACTTACAGTCAGTGTGCCCTTAGGCAACTTGCTCCACCTCCTCTGAGTCTCAGCTTCTTCACCTACCCAAACCCAAAAACCTACTGTTGTTGAGCTGATTCCGATTCATAGCGACCTTATAGGAGAGAGTAGAACTGCCCCCACAGGATTTCCACAGCTGTAAATCTTTTCAGAAACAAACTGCCACATCTTTCTCCCACAGAGCAGCTGGTGGGTTCGAACCACCAACCTTTCAGTTAGCAGCTGAGTGCTTAACCACCGAGCCACCAGGGCTCCTTCCTCACCTATAGTCTGTTATTGTTGTATCGTTGTATGCCGTCAAGTCGATTCTGATTCATAGCGACCCTATAGGACAGAGTAGAACTGCCCCATAGGGTTTCCAAGGAGCAACTGGTGGATTCAAACTGCTGACCTTTTAGTTAGCAGCCTGAGCTCTTAACCACTTCGCCACCAGGGCTCCCACCTATAGTCTAGGGGTAGTAATAGAGACCCCATAGAGTTGTTCTGAGGATTTAATGAGATTATATACATGGTGAGTGCTCACTGAAGCTGTTTATTATTGTTATTCTGTTAGCCCATCACAAACAGAAAAGGATTAAAAAGGTAACGTTTCCATTCATTTAGTTAAAATATTGTTGAGAACCTACTATGTTCCAGTCCCAGCGCAAGCACTGGAATACAATGGGGCATTGACACAAACACAGCCCTGCCCCCCTGGAGCTGACAGTCTAGCAGAGAGACAGTCACAAATGAAATAGTCCCACAGATGAGCATACCCTTCCAACTGAAGTGGAGGAAATCAACGGCAAATGCTGCACTGCCTTCCTGGGAAGGGTGGCCAGGAGAAACCCAAGACAGTGTTTGTCTCTGCACAAGGCTAGAGTTGAGGAGGCTTGATGAAGACGGGGAGCTTATCCATATTTCAGGCCTGAGGTGAGGAAATGGAGGCTCTATCAAGATGGCATTTACCCCAGGTGCACCCCCCGGCCATGCCATCCAGTTCATGGCAGGTAGAGGGTGATACAATGGTTAAATGCTAGCTAACCTGCTAACCAGTTCAAAGTTTGAACTTCAAACCCACCCAGCAGCTCTGCAGAGGAAAAGACCTAGCAATCTGCTCTCAGAAAGATTACAGCCTAGAAAACCCTATGGGGGCAGCTCTACTCTGTCATACAGGGTCCCTGTATGACATACAGTTGGAATCGACTTTATGGCACACAACAGAGGGTGACCCAGCACCAGATAAGCTTGTCACGTAAGGATTAGAGTCCAGGGCAGTCAGGCCTTTGCCCTGAGGTCCTTGGGGTGACCCACATTTAGGCCCTGACCCACCCTTTTCCCTGAGGTAAGGGAGAACTAGAGTTGGGAGCTTCTGGACACTCCACTTGTGAGACAACCCTCTCCGGTCTGACACAGCAGCAGCCCCTTCCTGGCTTGGGAACTTCTTCCTCCCTGGACCCATTACTGTTTACAAACTCTCAGAAAGGCAGGTGTTGGGGGCAGCAGCTACTTGTGGTCTGTTTCTTCCCCAGATACAGGAGTGCCAGCCTCCCCCACACAGGCTGCCATTGGCTAATAGGAAGCCAAAACAGACTCCGTCTCCCACCCTCAGCCTCCCCCGCCTGCAAACAAAGAGAGTACAGGAAACACCTGGAGGAGCAGGCAGCTGGCAAGAGAACTCTCTGCCCCAGAGAAGAAAGGGTTTGTGGGGAGTAGAGAGGCCAGTA
>NW_004443971.1:12592041-12608907 GCF_000243295.1 Trichechus manatus latirostris
CACACACACACACACACACACACACACACACACACACACACACACACGAGTAAAGAGTTCATCACTCTCCTGGCACCAGCTTTCCCAGAACCAGGACAAGAGCAATCATAAAGGAATGACTTCTCCGAGTGCTTTTGCTTCCACCCCTCTCCTTCCTTCCCACCCTCTGCCAGAGATTCTCTTCAGACCATGTAGATTAAAACTCATGGTCCGGGCAAGAAGACAGAATCCTTAATTAACTCAGCAGCCTATGTTATGTGAAAGCTCATTCCAAAGATAAGTCTCCATTTGCTTTCAAACTTATTTAGCTAGATCTGCATCCGTATGTGTTCTTTCCTTGCCTATTCCCTGATTATTATTTCACCTTGTGGTTCAGGGTGGAACAGACTAAATCAAGAAGATCAAATAAAGCCCTACCATTAGCATCCAGCCAAGGACATGTTTGCATAGGCCACATGCTGGGAACTGTGTATGCACAGGACTCCTTTGTCCCCTCTTAGGAATACCCCAGACAGGGCACTTTCCCTGTTAGGTCTGGAGTTGGGGGGAGGAGGCAGTGAGGAAGGGACACTTGCTCCACAGCCACTGTGGGCATGCCACAGTCTACTCAACACATACCTTTTCATTCAGTGGCCAAGTACTTGGGCCTGCTCCATGCCAACTCGTGAACAAGCACATGGGGATATAAAAAGAAACAGAAGACAATGGTTCCTGCTATGGAGGCACATGTGGTAAAGTTGGAGAAGGGATATGAGCTTGCAAAGCCACCCGACATCAACCTAGAGAAATACATGACGACGTGCTTACTGCATTTGTTATGAAAGTGTGAAGAGCAACAAGCCATGCATATACGTTGTTAAGAGGCTCTGGAGTAAGAAATATGTAAGTGTGAGCTTTGCTTTCTAGATCTTCCATTTGAAGTACTGATATCTCACAGTGTGCTTGTGGAGAGTAGTTAGAGATACTGTGTGCAATGCACCAGGCAGGGTGCCTGGCAATAGTGAGTGTTCTGCACACAGTAGGTGCTTAGATCCTTGCAGAAAGTGGCTTTGAGTCACATAAATTGGAAGAGTTGAGAGACTTGCAAATCTGGTAGTGCTTGCAAAGATAAGCAGGAGCAAACTGACAAGATGAGGGGTCCTTGCAGGGTTTGGCCATTACACAGGGCATTTAGGGTTGGAAAACCAAGCCTGTTGCCGTCCAGTCAATTCTGACTCATAGCAACCATATAGGACAGAGTAGAACTCGCTATAGGGTTTCCAAGGAGTGGCTGGTGGATTCAAACTGCTGACCTTTTTGGTTAGCAGCCAAACTCTTAACCACTGCACCACCAGGGCTCCGTTCCTACCTTAGGGATTCAAAATGGCAAGGAAAGGCAGAGGGGAATGGCATGATAACAATGGAGCTTGCAGTTGTCCCATTCTGCTGGCTGGCTAGGAAGATGGTACAGGGAGGTCAGGGAGGAGGCTGTTGTGGTATTTCGAGTGTGACGGGCAGGACCTGGACTTTCTGCTGGCCAGAAATGGAACAGAAGGGGAGAGTCAGGGATTCTCCTGTTCCATCTGGAAATTGAATGATGAGAGATGATTTATCACAACTGACACATTTTACAGGAGTCCTGGTGGCACAGTGGTTAAAGTGCTCAGCTGCTAACCAAAAGATCAGCGGTTCGAACCTACCAGCCACTCCATGGCAGAAAGAAGTGACCATCTGCTTCTGTAAAGATTTACAGCCTTGGAAACCCTATGGGGGCAGTTCTCTGTCCTAGAGGGTTGCTGTGAGTCGGAATCGACTCTGCAGCAGTGGGTTTGGTTTGGTTTGGAATCACAGATGAACAAACTGAGACTCAGGAGGGAGAAAGAACTAGTCCAAGATGCCAAAGACAACTATTACTAGTCACTGTCTGACCTGAAGCTAAACTTCTATTTCCCAACTCCAAAGACCAGTGCTATTTCCACCACCCTGCAGTGGCCTCCAAGGTAGACTCTGGGAAGGAGGATTTCTGTGGACAGCATTAGGGCTGAGTAGCTGTGGCATCCTGTTGTGTTGTTGTTAGGTGCTGTCATGTTGGTTCCAACCCATAGCGACCCTATGGACAACAGAAGGAAACACTGCCCAGTCCTGAGCCATCCTCACAATTGTTGCTATGCTTGTGCCCATCGTTGCAGCCACTGTGTCAATCCATCTGGTTGAGGGTCTTCCTCTCTTTAGCTGACCCTCTACTAAGCATGATGTCCTTCTCCAGGGACTGGTCCCTCCTGATAACATGTCCAAAGTACGTGAGACAAAGTCTCATCATCCTCACTTCTAAGGAGTATTCTGGCTGTACTTCTTCTAAGATCTGGAGTCCTAGGAAGTTTGTATATATATATATTCTCCCCCTCTTGCCTCCTCAGTTGGAGCCCCTTTCCTAGTGGCAGACCAGCCTTCTTCTCTCCAGGTGATTATCTTCTGGTAAACCCACTTAGAGAGTTAATTGATAACTAAGGGTCTCTCAGATTATGATTTAAAGTACAGCCACCCCCCTCTGAGTGACATTTACATTTCAATGGTAGGTGCTTAAAGACCTAAGAGCCAGCAAGATTCAAAGGACTAAGTTTTCTTAAGGTGGTGCAATGACAGGTTAGCTAGGACCCCTCACTGGCTAACTCTGAATGACTTATTTTTCTTTCACCCCCAAACCTAAGCCTGTTCAGCCATTAGTATTTGCTGTAGCCTCTGACAACTTTGATATTCATTCCCTCAACCAATATTTACTAACTGTGCTAAGCACCAGACATTGCTCAAGCCAGGCCCTGGCCCACATTCTAGCTATAAAATTCAAAACCCTTTGCCATAGAGTCGATTCTGACTTATAGTGACCCCATGTGCTACAGAGTAGAACTGAGCTCCATGGGATTTTCTAGGGTGTGATCTTTACAGAAGCACATCGCCAGGCCTTTCTTCAGTGGTGCTGCTGGGTAGGTTTGAACCACCAACCTTTTGGTTAGTAGTCAAGTACAAACGGTTTGTGCCACCCACTCAGGTCCCTTCTAGTGGTAAAGAGACCACTCAAGTCAGGGTTATAAGAGCCAGGATAGAGGTAAGAACTGAGGCAGACTGGAAAGGGGAGATGCCACTGAAAACGGCCTGGAAGAGACGGTCCGAACCTTGAGAGCCAAGAGTGGGAAGTATGAGGGAGGCAGAGCATTCCTTGCAAAGGCCCAGAGGCTGCCCTCCCAAGCACAGGTTAGTGGGCACTGGTTGTGGGCAGAGGCCTGGTGGTGCAGTGGTTAAGAGCTTGGCTGCTAACCAAAAGGTTAGCAGTTTGAATCCACCAGCTGCTCCTTGGAAACCCTATGGGGCCGTTCTACTCTGTCCTATAGGGTCGCTATGAGTCGGCATTGTCTCGACAGTAACAGGTTGTTGTCAGTTGTAGTTGAGTGTAGGGAGAGCTCCTTCTAGGCCAATCCTTTTGGGGAAGCAGAGGCCCAGTATGTGTCCTGTGGTCTACCAGGAACATGCCAGAATGCCCCTTCCTAGAGACCATGGTCATGGTGACAGCCACCATGATGTCCTCAGCACAGAACCTTAACTTCCGAGATTGGGAGAGAGTCCAAAATGCCTGCACCCCTACTCCCAGGTGGTCCCAGGTACATCGGAGTTCACAAACTAGGGGCCTCTGCAGATGGAGGATTTTTAAAAACAGTGTTTAACATTTTTTTTAAAATTAATTACCATCATTAGAATTTAGGGAGATTTCAAATAAAAGTCTACATTTCTGGCGTCTCTTGAAAAAATCACAGTATCGGTATCACTGGGCTCACGTGTTGACAGTGGACAAGAGCTAAGGAGCAGAGGTCTTTTTCAGACAAGACCTGAGCTCTCCAAATTCATCACAGCTCCTGTCCAGCCTCCTCACTCTTCTACTGCCTGGCCCCACCCTTGGTGCCCACTGAACTTTAAATGGCCCCTGCTGGTGCTGGTAAATAAAGTTCTCCAACCATTCCAGCTATAACCTCCTCTCATCTGATGAGCTCTGGGCAGCCAGTCAGGTTGGCTGGACAAGAGTTGAATTAAGGCCCGCCCTTGTTAATGGGAATGGGGTGGGGGTGGTAGAGCCAGGCTCCAGCTGGGAACTAAATGACTTGGAGAACTAGGTTTGGATCAAAGCAGGGGAAAGATTGGCTGCATGTAGGTCCAGGGCACATCATTTGCATAAGATCATTATCCAGGTAAGCCCTGTAGACTGAGTCCAAATGGTTTTCTCGCCAGCCTCTGTGAAGAAGTGACCAAGAGAGAAAGCAGAGCTCTCCAGAACTCATCTGGCTTGCCCTTCTCAGCTTCCCCATTTATTTCTCTTCTGGGAAGAGGAAGCCCACAGGTATAATTCCACAGGTGGGCAAAGTTGCTATTGGAAAATCCCTTTGCCCACCCACTCAGTGTTTGAGTGAGCATGTAGCCCAGGCTGGTATTAGTCCACAGCAGGCCGGTGGAGCCATGGGGTCCATGCTGCCCGTGGCCAACAAGGCCAGATGCCTAGCAAGGGCACCACCATCCATTTCAGCATGAATGACAGAGGTCAGACATAAGTTCCTCTATGTACCAAACATTCATTCAGCAGAAACTTATAAAGTGCCTAGTATGGACTATATATAAAACCAGCAAGGGCTTTTGGACTGTGAAGGCTTTTAAACAAAGAGTTGTGAATCATCTTTCTAAAGGAAGCCACAGCCTGCTTGGATTGTGTTAACTGCAGCCGTTCTTGGTGGTACTAGTAGGTATCAATATTTTAACAATAGTTTCCTCCAAGTATCAGTATGCCCAACTATCCTTCTTCATTTCAGGATGAAGTCAGAGTCCTTGAAGAGATGAGGCTAACTTCTACTTGGAACAACAATTCTCATTTATTGAATACTTAAATGTGCCAGGCACTGTTCTAAGTTGTTTCTTGATTTCACTTCATTCTCATAATAACTCCTTGAGGTGGGTTCTATTCTTAATCCCATTTTACAAGTGGGAAAATTGAGGCACAGTTGGTGAAGTCACTTGCTCCAGGTTGCACAGCCAGTAGGCAGGTGGTAGAGCTGAGATCAGACCCCTCAGGCAGCCTGGCACCAGAGCCTGAGTGCCTCACTTCTTTGCTGTACTGCCTCACTATGCCAGGAAATGGAAACTCTGCCTGGCAGGAGTCTAACCCCAGCAAGAAAAGATTATTACTTAGTCCACTTCCCAGTCCAATTGGCATTTCAGTTCAAATAATTGAAAATGATGGTAATAATTGTGCAAATTTACCCAACAGTTATTTCCAGGATAATGGAGATGATTTAGACTCCAAAGCTGAGGGAACAGAGATCAGCTAATCTAACCTCTAGGAGAGGGCGTTGGTGTTGTGGGTGGTAGAATTCTCACTGTCCATGTGGGAGGCCCTAATTCAATTCCCGTTCAATGGACCTCATTAGCAATCACCACCCATCTGTCAGTGGAGGCTTGTGTGTTGCTATGATGCTGAACATGTTTCAGCAGAGCTTCCGGATTAAGACAGACTAGGAAGAAAGGATCTACTTCTGAAAATCAGTCAATGAAAACCCTATGGAGCACAACATTCTGATCCACAATCGATCATGGGGACGGTGCAGGACCAGGCAGGATTTCATTCAGTCGTGCATAGGGTCTCCATGAGCCGGGGTCGACTCAATGACAGCCAAAAACAACAAATGCCTGAGGCAGGAAAAGCTGAGGGGCTTGTCCAAACTCACAGAGCTAGTTAATAAGAAAAACCAAGACCACTACCCCTCTCTTCTCCCTCCCAGCCCAGAGCTCTTTTACTGCACCATGCTTTACTGGGCCAGGATGCCAGTACTGGCCTGGAAGCCGGGACACTTGAGTCCTCACTATCTTCCCTTACCAAAGGCTGCTACGGGGCAGATGTCAATCCCCAGAGAAGTGGGTTTCCTCCTGGGGCTTGTTTGTTGTGGCATCAAGGACTCCCCCACCCAAACCTCCTTATCAAGAGTCAGGATGGGCTCCTTATCTACAGTACCCAGGCCTTGTCTACACTCTCTGGGAGGCGCACTATCATCCAAAAACAGCTGACCAAGCACAGGTCTCCCAAGCTGGCACTGTTTACCAAGTGGGGAAGCTGGGAACAGAGCAGACCAAACAATGCCTGGCCCCTCAGCACATGAAAGCCGCCTATTGCAACTTAAGCAGTTTCTGGACACAACCCCTGTACTCCCTAGCCAGGCCAAAAGGTACTCCCCACCCGCTATGAAAGTGACCAGCTCTAAACTAAATAAAACATCGCTTGATCACAGAATCCTCTCATGTAAACTGAGGGAATACTGGTCTACCAAGAGCCAAGAGGAACCCCAAGATGAATCTGTCATTCTGTGGTTCCCCTGGCTTGAAGACATAGAGGTGCGGTGAGGGTGTCCCTTCAGCCTCCAAGCAACCTTCCCTGAATTTCGGTCTTTTCACTAAACATCAAAATATCCTCTGTGAGTGGGGCCTTCTAGGACAAGAAGGTAGACGCTGACTTTGTACTGAATGCCCAAAAGAGCATAGCACACCAGGATGGGCAAAATTCCTCAATCCTAACCCTGTCCTTATATCCAAAAAGAGTAGACTTCTTATAAATGAGTTCCTAGGACATTCATGTGGAGCCCTAGTGGCACTGAGGTTAAGAGATCAACTGCTAATCAAAAGGCCAGCAGTTCAAATCCACCTTGGAAACCCTACGGGGCAGTTCTACTCTATCCTATAGGCTCGCTATGAGCCGAAATCAACTCAACAGCAACACGGAAGACATTTGTTTTAGAGGCTACAGATGAAAATGGGAACATCTCTTTAAATAACAACCTCTTGACAGAAGTGGGTCCCAGTGACAAATTCTATTTATGATACAGATGAGCTGGTCTCCCGTCTCCCCAGCTCACTTACCCTTCCCCCATACAAACATTCCACACACAGCCCCCGTGGCCTTCATCGACCCTAGCACACATAAGACAAGCTGCATGTTTGTCGATTAGGGTCAGGGATGTATGGCATGAAATGAAAGCATGGGGGCAGGGTGGGGTTCCACTGTTCAAGGGTCATCGTGCTTCAAATATAAATACAGCCCACTTCTGGCCAAGAAGTACACTTGTGACTCCAGGTGGGAACTGCTGAGCCAGCAGGTGGTGTGCAGTGGGGTGGGAAGCCTGAGTCAAAACATCATGGAAAGAATCAAGAGTTGGGGGTGGTAGAGAAAGTTCTCATTTGCTTGTGTAGATTCTATCCATAGGGTCAATGGGAGTTAAAAATCGGTAACAAACCTTTGGCTCTCAGCCAGTGTTTGCTGCCAGATCTAGACGGTCTTTGGCTAGCTTGTGGCATTCAGCCAGGGCGTAGCCCCTGAGGCCCAGGTGCTCATGGGTAATAAGATGACAACAGTGGGTAGTGAATGGCAGTCCCAGAGATGGCAAGAAAGCCTTTACCAGAAACTTCCAAGCAACCCCACCCAGGCTGGAAAGGGGTTCAGTGTCCCCTCCTCACCACCCCTGTACTATAAGAAACAGGCTGTGTTTTACTCATTTATAATATTCTCAGGGCCTTGCACTTACTGTCAACACATGCTTGTTGAATGAATGAGAATGAATGAATGAGTGAGTAAAACTGAGGCCTAGCAAGAACAAGATGCAGAAGATAGAGACCTGGCTAGACTAGGGAATGTTCAAATTAGAAGAACTGTCATTTTTAGCATTTTCACAGAGACCTGTTAGTATACGCACGGAAGGAGGGAAGTAAGGAGGTAGGTCCCAGAGAAGAGGGGATGCTTGGAAATAGCCCAGCCACACAACTTGATTTTTCTTTTACTTGAGCCACATGCTACAGGTCTTGAGTGCAACTGAAGAGAAACATAAGTCACACACACAAAAAGATTTGTTTCTGAGAGGGAAATGCAAATTAGTGATGTGGGAATTTTACCTTCTCTATACCACATAGCTTCATCAGCTACATTTTTATTAAAGTAACAAAAAAATGTACATTTGTCCATAAAGCTGCACATTCTTCCACATAAAAACACTATTATACAATTAGTAACCTTTGTCTTTTCTGTCAGAACAGCTTACGAACATACTACCATTATTTATTTTTACTTAATAAGAGAGACAGGCCTGCTCAACAGTCCAGCTGTGTGGTTCCCGGTTGTTTTTAAAGTGAACATCGAAAAGAAGAGAGAAAAGATTAAGCACGAGACCATGAGGCTGCTTCTACAAAGGCAGGGACCTGTTTGCAGACAAGAGGCAAGAACACAATCTGCAGGGATTCACAGCTTTTTTCAACCCCTAGACCAGAAAATCAGCTCTCGGGTCTGTGGGCCCAAAGTTAACTTTAAAGCAATAAGGACTGGAAGCAGGGCCTGGGAAGGCAGCGCAGAATCTGGAGATTTGAAAAGGAGGCAGAACTGGCCGGGATGGCTCTAGAGAGTGTTTGGTAAATAGCACCTTTTTGAGTCAGAACTGGGTAGTTCAGAAATCCAGGACAGGGGACTCGCAAACGTGGAGGGGAGTGTGGAGGTGGGGGCAGTAGGAAAGGAAGATTTGCCACGAAAGGGCAATAGCAGAAGAGTAGCCAAGCAGACCAGATGCTCTAGCTACGTCCTTCTTAAGGTGATTCGGTTTGGGGAACTCGAGGCCTTTTGAGAACCTCTCATCAATGTCACTGAGAAGCTGCAGGAAGGGCATTTCTTCCCAGTGTAGTTTTCCATTTTTCTCTAACCCAGAACAGTAAATATTGCACAAGTCTACAGACCAATTTGGATCATGCTGAGAGAAAGCAACCTCCTCCACAGGTGCTCTCAGCACCAGGGAGGAAAAACAGTGCCCACGGTTTGGCGTTTAGTGTCAGCCCCACAGGAGTACCAAGTAGTCGTGCCGAACCTGAGGCATTCTCCCCCTCAGCCAAGGACTACCTGCCAGGCAGACCAGCCAGCCAAAGTCCCGGGGACAGCAGGAGAGATGGTTCCCAAAGCTGGGGCACCAGGAGGCTCTGAGGGCCAGTTCTCCTCCAGACCCTCCTGGGAGCCAGGAGGCCATATTGCACAGCGACTGAGAACTTTTGTCCTAGAAAATAGCGTAGCTCCATGACCCAACCAGAAGGGGCGAGGGAGGGGAGGGTTAGAGAGAAAGACTGTTGTGCTTTTGCAAAGAAGGCAGTCGTACAGGACCTGGAGTCCCCTGTAGCTTCGGAGTCACCTCTTAAAGGGGGAATAGCAGCAGCACCAGGACTTTCATGTGGTTCCAGAAAGAAGGATTTGGGCCAAAAAACATCCCCAGAGGATACTCTTTGGGTCCCAAAATTCCATTGCAAATCATCCCCCAAATTATTCACATGCAGAGCAGCATACAGCAAAGCAAAGATTTTGTGCAGCATTCCCTTCTGGCCCCCCCCCCCCCCCATAACCTCCAACCCCAGCCTTGCTTCTCACCCCCACCCCCAAACAAACAAACAAAAGCTTTAGGCTCAAGGCTGGGAAGCAACATCTACACGCCCCTGAGGGTAGATTTAGAAACAAGTCATGACTTCCAGAAAAGCTGCTTCGGACAGAAGGAATAAGGAGAGGCCTTTTCACTCTCTGCCCAGGATCTCATTGGAAAAATAAAAGAGAAGACAGGCAACATACTATTATTTAAGTCCAGGCTTGAATGGCCCTGAGTAAGAGCAGGCCAGGTCTGCAAGTGGCCTGGGTGGGTGAGTGAGACATCTGAACCGAGCCTCTCTTCTCCCATCTAGGCAGATCCTGACCTCTCTCATTCACAGTTGCTCCCCTTGCTTGCTCCCTCTCCCACTTCACCTTGGCTGTGTCCACCCCCCAGCTACTCCCCCTCCCAAAGGCAGATACTGGCTCCCAGACTCAAGTACACAAAAGTTCTCTTCAAAGGCACCTGGGGAGGCCACTTCCAAGCAGCTCCCTTTAAGGATTTTTTTCTTTAAAAAATCTTTTGTTTTTCTCCTCTTTTCTTAAAAAAAAATAATATATATATAAATAACTCTTCATTTAAAAATAGAGTTCCCCAGGTTGAGGTATGCAGTGGCCTGTTGTCATGGCAGAATGAGTACAGTAGAGCGCCAGGGCCGGGCAGCGGGGATCTAACTGGAGACCGCCATCACATAGTTCTTTGGTGGGCTGCTCCGGCCCAGCATCATTTGGTTCTTGCAGGTGAGGAGCCCGTAGGAGGTGGCCACTGGAGCCTCCTCGTACAGGACACAGATGGAGCCGTCCTCCCCGATGCGGTAGGACACCTCGTAGGGGTCCACCCACAGGGTCAGCTCACTGGGCAGCAGCCGGTGCAGCTGGGGCTGGCTGAGTCCGATCTGGCTGGCCACCTTGCTGATGATGGGGTCCATCTTGTGGTTGATGCGGATGCAGCGGTAGCCAGAGCCCTTGGATGGCTTTTCAGGAAACCAGTGATGTTGGTAGTGCTCTGCAGAGAGGGGACAAGGAGGAGATTCTCTGGTTAGAGCAGCTGGACCATGGGTGCTACCACAGGTGGGGAAAGGGACGAAGGGAGAGGAGGAGAGAAGGGAGCCCGGTGATGTTAAGTAAGCAAGGTGGGTTCTGCTGAGCTCCAGGACCCTCCTGAAACACTCCTGCTATTCTAACAGAGAAAATCTTGTGGGAGCTAGAGAGACCTCTCCTTCCACAACAGGTGTGTGTGTGTGTGACTGTGTGTGCATGGGGAAGGGGGGAGCTCTGGGACACTCCCTAGTGGCCAGTGTATTGTTTTTGGCACCTGGTCAGTTTTAAGGAGGGAGGGGTGTGACCAGCCAGGTCTGGCATGTCCGGGCAGAGCCTCTGGAGACCTCTTCAGAGCCTCTGAAGTTTCAAGGCCACGGAGTAGGCAAACAATGGGGGGGGGGTGGTTACACAGCAAGTCACTGGTCTCTCGTTGTGCCCCAAGTGCCCCCCCACCCCCCCACCAGAAGAGTCAGGGATCCTTAGCAGTGGCTAAGGAGTAAAAACATGGGTTGTTTTGCTGAAATATCTGTCGTTCCTCAGAAGGTAGGATCTGTGTGGGCATGTTCAGAGATGGCTGTGGCTGCCAACCTCCTAGAAACAACTGCAAGATAGGTCTCTCACAGCCAGACGCCTGCTTATCTCTTGTCAACCTCCCCGCCTCACACACACCGCCTCCCAATACACACAGCCGCAGAGCGAGTTACTTGCTAAAAGGCTCGTTTGGGTACCATAATAGGTGGCAGAGCGCTAAGGGGAACCAAAAGACACAAAAGGAGCCCAGATTCCAACTTCAAGCGAGTCAACACCCCGGACTGGCCCAGGCGCCGCGCAGCACCGCACGACCCAGGAAGAACCAAGACTGGATCTCCAAGCTGTTGAAACGGCTCAGTTGCGCCGCCTTCTCCCATAAGGACCCCATCCGGCCGCGGAGCTTTATGGCCAGCAGCATCCCTCAAGGGTCTCAAGGGTCCGACGAAGGAGATGAGCCAGCACTCAGACTCGCAGGCACTCCCTCTTCGAGGGCATAAACCGGGTACTCGGGATCACATTCTGGGACAAGGGTCTGCTCCCCCGACAGCCGGGAGGGGCGCGCCCAACCGTAACCACCTCAGACCGAGATCCGAGCGCAGGTCGGAGAGGAGACGGGAGACATGACTCCGGGGGTTGGGGGCTGCGGCCGGCCCGGGGACTGAAAAAGGGAAACGGAGTTCAGGAGCTGCTTGTGTTGGGAACCCTAGGAAAGGAAAGGCACCCCAGGCAGGGAGCGGGCCGAGCCCAGGTGGCGGAGTTCGACGGGCGCAGGACCCTCGGCGCGTGCCCACCTGTTAGTGCCTCTTGGAGAGCCCCGCTGAAAACCTTAAGTCTCTGCTCGCTCACGCAGCCCCGGGTCCTCAGGAGGCTGGAGAGGAAACCTACGGCGGCTGCGATCTCCGGGAGCATGTCGGTTCTCTTCCCGGTCCAGCGGGCCTGGTTCATGTCGGGCGCAGCTCCAGGAGCAGTGGTGGCCGGGAGCGTTGAGAAGTCTCTGGGTGGGACCCGCTGCTACTCGGTAAGGCTTGAACGTTGCCACCCGTAAGGTCCCGCTCGCCTCGCCGGGGCTGGCTCTGCTGGGACTGCCCCTGGGCCGCGCCTTTCATACTGTGCGCCGACCTGGGGGGAAGCTGGAGGCGGCGCCCATTGGCCCCGCGAGCGGATGGGGGCTGGGCCGGGCACTCGCCCCGCCCCGTACGCTTCCGCGGGCCCGCCCCCAGCGCAGCCATAGCCCCCGCCTCCGCTGCCAACGCCACCTCCGCGCTGAGGTCATCGTCCGCTTACGTCAGTGCTGGGAACCCGAGCGGGGCTCGCGAGCCGAGGGAGTTGGGTGGGGAGACGGGGCGAAAGGTCTCGGAGGAGGAAAGCGACGCCCAACTTTCTCCACGCAGGGAATGTCCCGGCCTCTCCTGTCCAGCCCGCCCATCCAAACCCGGCCATTCTTCCAGTTTCAGATTAAACGCCACCTCCTCCAAGAAGCCTTCGCTGATACCACCTCTCCCCAAGCGGTCCCCTTTTTGACTACCACAGCATTTCCCAACCACACACTGTCAGAACCTCTCACTCAGACACTTCGTCACCATTTTCCCTCTTTGCCATGTTTCTTAACTAGTCAGAATGGGTTTCACTTGGCTCTTCGGAAGTAGGGACTAAGTCTTATATTTACTTCCATAATAATCCCACCTCCCCCAACAAGTTGTGCTCTTCTTCTGCAACAATTCCTTTTCTCTTGCCTAGAAACATCCAAGTCTCACCTATCTGGTAGGGTGGGAGGTGGAGGGAAGTGTTGCAAGACTTCCTTGTCCCCTCAAGCTATTTTTCTAGTTCTGTATCCTTTAAATGCAAAAATTTTGAATAAGTGGTCAGCACTCAGCTGTACACATTTTTCCATCCACTTCTCCCTCCCATGCCCCTGCAGCCCGCCTTCCTTTCTCAATGTGGATTGAAGCTGGCATGAACTTGGGCCCTTCTAGGAAGGACCCAGCCTCAGTCTTCCTCTTCCACACCCAGGGTGGAGCTCAGATGTCCCCATTCAGCAGACATCTATAACTTCCTAACCACCATGCCAGAGCCTCGCACAGGGCCTGGCATGCATAGATGGCCCATACATGTTTGTTAAATGAATCAAATCCACCCATTGCCATCGAGTCAATTCCAACTCATAGCGACCCTATAGGACAGAGTAGAACTGCCCCATAGGGGTTTCCAAGGGGCGACTGGTGGATTCAAACCACCAACCTTTAGGTTAGCAGCTGTAGCTCTTAACCACTATGCCACCAGGATTTCCAATGGCCTCTAAATTCTCATCTTCCTTGAACTCTGGGCAGCAGTGTCTGGAAGCAGTCTCCCTCTCCGTTTCCTTGACATCGTGCTGCGGGCTTCTCTGCCTCTCTCCCTGGCTGTGCCTCCCCTGGCTCCCTTCCTGCCTCTGTCCCCTCACTGTGAGTATTCAGTCCTCTCCCTTTTCTCTCCCCTTTCTCTTCTCAGAAAGATCCTATTCACGTTGTCCATTTTGATTTTTACTTTTTAACACTTGACTTTCACATATGCATAGTCTGTCCTTGTGTCCTTTCGTCTGTCTCCTCCCACCACCTACTCTGTTCCTCCCCTTGAATGACCAGCCACCAACTCAAGGTCAGCCTAAGCTCCCTGTCCTCTTCAAGCCAGCTCCTCTCCTGGTCTCTGTTTCTCAGAGATTCCATCACTTTCCCTGTCACTCCAGCCAGAAAATGTAGCCTCACTTTTGGCTTCTCCTTGAACTTTGCTCCTCAGATCAGTCCCAAGACCAATTACTTCTCCACGGCTAGGTGATCTCAGTGGACTCTGTCTAATCGCAGCCGCAAACCACCCCTCCCAGATTCCCTTCCTAAAGGATGGAGTTTATTTGCTCTTCTCTTGCTCAGGCCATTCAGAGACCCCCTCCCCCCGCCCCATTTGTCTACTGGATTAAGTATGGACTTCTTTGCTTGATAGTTAAGGCCCTTCATACTTTGGGCCCACCTACAAGCTGGACAATGAATAAGGAAGACTGAAAAAGAATTGACACCATTGAATTATGGTGTTGGTGAAGAATATTGAATATACCACGGACTGCCAAAAGATTGAACAAATCTGTCTTGGAAGAAGTACAGCCAGAATGCTCCTTAGAAGTGAGGGTGTCGAGACTTCGTCTCACATACTTTGGACGTTATCAGGCTGTAATCTTTACAGAAGCAGACTGCCACATCTTTCTTCCGAGGAGCTGCTGGTGGGTTGGAATGGAACCACCAACCTTTTGGTCCGCAGCTGAGCACTTAACCCCTGCGTCACCAGGGTCTATCTATAAAGATTACAGCCTTGGAAACCCTGTGAGGCAGTTCTACTCTGTCCTTCAGGGTCGCTATGAGTCAGAATCAACTCAATGGCAATAGAGCCTTTACAGGTTTCTGCCACCTTGTGAAGCTTTGCTCCAGAGAGTCACTCTCCTCGGTCTCCTCTAAATATCACAGCAGCTCTGCAGCCCAGAACTCTCAACAACCTGCCTGCTATCCCCATCCGTGCCCTGTAACAGGGTCCCCATTCCATGCATGCCCCAACTTCCCTGACTTTACATTGTGGCGCATGACCTTATCGCCTGGACAGTTCACTGCCTCCTTCCCATCTCTCTCAATCCCCCAGTCCCTAAGGGCACAGCTTAAACTTGGCCTTCTACCTTGAAAGCCTGGGCTAAGCATTCTTTCACTGCTGAATTAATATTATCCACACTGGTGGTGCAGTGCTTATAAGATATGGCTGCTAACCAAAAGGTTGGCAGTTCGAATCCACCAGCCACTCTTTGGAAACCCTGTGGGGCAGTTCTACTCTGTCCTACAGGGTTGCTGAGTTGGAATGGACTCGAAAGCAATAGGTTTTGTTTTTGTTTCTGTTTTTTTGATATACTATTCATGTGGCATTAATAATCTGTTGTTTGGTACTGTCAGTGATCTTTGTAGAGGTTGAGATCGTGTCTCAACAACAGTTTGTAAGATGCTTAAGAATGGGTTGCCAGTTGTCGTCAAGTTGATTCCAACTTGTGGTGACCCATATGCTGCAAAGTAGAACTGTGCTCTATAGGGTTTTCAATGGCTCTTATCTTTCAGAAGCAGATCACCAGAACTTTCTTCCAAGGTGCCTCTGGGTGGGTTCAAACCATCAAACTTTCAGTTAGTAGTTGAGTGCTTAACCCTTTGCACCACCCAGGGACCTTAAGAACAGGTTACTATGCTAATATGTCCTACATTACTAAGACAGTTCAGATTCATATATTCTGCTCCACTGCTTCATATAACTCATCAAAATGCCCTGAAATTCTAATATTTTGACATTAAACACATCTCACAGTTGGCTTCTTCACTAGCTCCTCCCCAGAAGCTGGATCAGGCCAGATGACACTCTTACCTTTACCCATTGAGGTGAACAAGATTTGTTACAGGAAATAGGGCCGAGACTGGAAACAAGATAACCTAGAGATGGAGCAGACCAAAGAGACCAGGTGTCAGCAAAATCAGGATTGACCAAGGTCAACCACTAAGAGAGTCAGAGAAGTGGATCAAGGTATAGGCAGGTGTTATGGACTGAATTATGGCCTCGCAATATGTGTTGGAATATTAACCCCTATATCTGTGACTTATCTAATGCAGTGTAGTCACCCTCCATAATGCAATACAATGTAACATAACCCATCAAGTAATCAGTTGAGGTCATATCAGTGTAGGATAGATTCTAAACTTAATCACTTTTGAGTTATATAAAAAGCAGCATACACACTCAGGCAAAGATAGGGGAAGACAGATGCCATGTGAGGATTGTGTATAAGACAAGGAACCAAGGAACACCCAAGACTACCCACAAGGAAGGAATCAACATGGCCGAGACCCTGATTTGAACTTCCAGCCTCCTGAACTGTGCAGAAATAAATTTCTGTTCTTTAAAAGCCACTCACGTGTGTTATTTCTGTTACAGCAGCACGGGGGAACTAAGACAGCAGGCGTATAGGATCTCTCAGCACCTAAATCTGAAAAAACTTAACATCTTCCTCGATATGCCTCTGACAAGTGCCTGATGTTCTGGGCCTGATATCACCTACAACTAGAATTGATGGAAAAAATCTTTTGACAGACCGTCACCTGCTGTTTGCCTTAGAAAATATCATTCTATCCTTAGGTCCGTTTTTGTATCACTCATCAAGTGCCACAGCTAGTTCTCAACAGAGCCAGCAAGGGGACTGATCTGCTGAAATCATATGTGGTGCCTTTCCCATTAGACTATAGACTTCCTGTGCTGTTGTTACCATGGGCCATGGGCCACAAGCTGTTATTCCAGACGATGATGCCATGACAAAAAGCATTTGCCGCGACAGGAGCAGGGAGGCCTTATTACACAGGGTCTGTCTTAGCCTCATCCTTGGGGTTAGTTCCTGAACTTTGGGTGAGGCATAGATAATCCACAAGAAGCAGAAGGTAGTTCCTCTGCTTTCTCATCCTGTTTACTCTCTACACACAGCCTAGGGAAAGGAAGCTTAATTCACCCCATATTGTCATTGTTAACTGCCGTCAAGTTAATTCTGACTCATGGCATCCTCACGTGTGCAGAGCAGAACTGCTCCATAGTGTTTTCAGGCCATGACCTTTCAGAAGCAGATCACCAGGCTTGTCTTCCAAGTTGCCTTTGAGTGGGTTCTAACTGCAAACCTCTGGAACTCCTTACCCCATATTAAAAGTTCCCAAGTCTTAAATCAGGGGTGGAAAGGAGGAGTGTGCTGTCACAGTATAGGGAAAGCAATTAGGGTCACATAACAATGTATGTATAAATTTTTGTATGAGAGACTAACTTGA
>NW_004443971.1:12609007-12652114 GCF_000243295.1 Trichechus manatus latirostris
GTCACATAACAATGTATGTATAAATTTTTGTATGAGAGACTAACTTGAGTTGTAAACTTTCACTTAAAGTGCAACAATTAAAAAAAAAAAAAGAAGTCCCCAAGTCTTATTCAGCCATAATGAGAAATGAAGTTCTGATACTAGCTACGACATGAAAGAACCTTGAAAATATCATGCTAAGTAAAATAAGTCAGGCACAAAAGTACAAATATTGTATATCCCACTTATATGAAATACTTAGAAGAGGCAAATGCATAGAGACAAAAGTTTATTAGTGGTTACCAGGGGCTGTGGGGAGGGGGAAATGAGAATTATTACTTAAGGGGTACTGAGTTGTTTTCAGGGGAATGAAAAATATTTGAAAATGAATAGAAGTGATGGTTAAACAATATGGGAATATAATTAATGTCACTAAACTGTACAGTCGAAAATGGTTAAAATGGCAAATGTTTTGTTACATATATTGTACCACAAATTATACACACACACACATATATATATACAACACACACATACACATCTATATAACACACACGTAAAAGTTTCCAAGTCACTATACAGTGGAAGTGTACCCAACTCAGGATTGGGGTTTCTTATAAGTCAGTTTCTTATAAGGCCAAATACATTATAGTCCAGATTACTTTTGGAAATTCCTGAAACTGCCCTTAAATCACTAAGACCAGGATCCTAAGAAACTCAAAAACCAAGATATGACTTTTTTTTTTTTTAATTTGCACATTGCCTCCCTTTCCTTCAGGAAGGGAGAGCCAAAGTATAGTTCAAGCATCAGGATAGGGACAGAGAGGGGCTTCTGTCTCCAAGCCTTGAGTTGAATTTTGAACATTAAATGTGGTGACACCGTGACCCCAGGCCTGAAGGGTGTGGTGGTGAGGGTGAGAGTGGAATTCAGTTTATGCTTCTGCACCAGAATCGTCTTCTGTGCCATGTGGCCCCAGATGCACTGGCTTCTCTGCTCCTGGTTCCATCTCACCCACTTGCATGGCCCACCTGTGTAGCCCAATCTAGAGTGACCCACGGTGTCCAAAACTGCTCTCTTCAGACCAGATCCTCCCTAAAACTGGCTCCCTCTCCTGAGGCCTTGGCTCTGGCCCTGCCTGCAGGGTCATCACACGGCCTTGCTCTCCAGTCCCCAGTCATTTGATGTGATTTTTGTCTTTCCAGCCTGCATAGCCTGCATAGCCTTGGCTTGGTTGCCAAGGTTACTTCCCAGTGTTCTGACACACGTAAGAACCTGAGGTTGAGTGAAGCAGATCTGTAGTCAGAGGCTGGGCTGGGGTGAGCTGTTCCAGGAGGATGACATCAGCTCACTCCTACACTGTGTGGTGTGTATTTTTGTAAGTCGGCGTGCGCGTGAGTACGTGTGTGTGTTTGTACATGCGTGTATATCAGTGTAATAGGAAAGGTAGTATATTTGCATGTGTGTGAGTGCTTAAATGTGTATGTCTGCTCTGATATTTGTGGATAGGAGGGATGTGTGTTTACAGATGTTAATATTACAGATGTGAATATGCACCAGACCAGTGGCTGATGAGTCGATTCTGACTCATGGTGGCCCCGAGTGTTTTGGAGTAGTACACTGCACTGCGGAGGGTTTTCAAGGCTGTGACGTTTTGGAAGCAGATAACCAGGCCTTTCTTCTGAGGAGCCTCTGGGTGAGTTCGAACCACCAACCTTCTAGTTAGTAGTTCGTGCCACCCAGGGATTCCTAAAATCACCTGCAGTGGTGTAGTTGAAGAATGGCATTTTGTGAAGTATGGGTATTTCAGTGGGGAGGGTGTATTTTGGTAAGGTACATATTTTGACAAGGAGCCCTGGTGGTGCAGTGGTTAAGTGCTCGGCTGCTAATGGAGAGACTGGCAGTTCGAACCTACCAGCTGCTCCATGGGAGAAAGATGTGGCAGTCTGCTCCATATTTACAGCCTTGGAACCCTGTGGAGTAGTTCTACTCTGTCCTATAGGGTCACTATGGGTTGGAGTCAACTCAGCGGCAACGGGTTTGGTTTTGTTTTTTATATTTTGGCAGGGAGAGCACATTTTGGCGGGGTATGTCTGAGTGCCGCTGCTGCAGATGCTAATTTGATCTTTCCTCTTTTCAGACCTCATTGCTGACAGCCCTGCTCTGCTGCCCAGTGCTGATAAGAAACATCACCCAGGGAGGACCAGATGCCTTGTCTTCACTTCCTAATCAGGGTGGAAGTACTGCTAAATATACTCATAACTCTTTGCAACCATCTTTGGATAACGTCCAGGCCCTCTGTTGGGGTTGCCTATCATCTTCCCACTAAATTGTACCTTTCAAGATCAGC
Source organism: Trichechus manatus latirostris (assembly GCF_000243295.1). NCBI lineage: Eukaryota > Metazoa > Chordata > Mammalia > Sirenia > Trichechidae > Trichechus > Trichechus manatus. The sequence continues at coordinate 12,611,335 of NW_004443971.1, forward strand.
CCTAGGCCAGCCAGCCTGGGACCTATTTAGCGTTTAGAATCAGGAACACAAGTCAAGGACAGAAGCAAATGACATTGTTCCTAAAACCTGTTAACAAGGTTTGCAGAAAAATGGGGATGTTAGCTATTTTAAATATTTCTGTCTTTCAATCCCTTCCCCCACCCCAAAGTGAACTGAGAACAGGGACAGAAACAGATAGTGCAAAGATAATTAGGGTTGAGGGTAAGTGGAAAACTACTTAGTCTACATCTGGACTAAAGGAAGGCTTGGTAAAATATAAATAAGCAAAGGGCTTTCTAACTGGCAAACCACAATGATTTTCAAGTCCCCTAGGACCGTTTTTGAGAACCTGAGGAGTCTGAAAGTTAAAAAGTAAGCCATAACTCCATTTTCTCGGAAGATGGTGGCTGTTAGCTGCCGTCGAGTCAGCCCTAGCTCATAGCAACCAACAGAACGAAAGCTGCCCGGCCCTGCACCACCCCCATGATCAGTTGCTCATCTGACCGCTGTGATCCACAGGGTTTTCATTGCCTGATTTTTGGAAGTAGATTGTCAGGCCTTTCTTCCTAGTCTGTCATAATCTGGAGGCTCCACTGAAACCTGATCAGCATCATAGCAACACACAAGCCTCCACTGACAGACAGTGGGTGGTGGCTGCTTATGAGGTGTGTTGGCCAGAAACAGAGGCCTAACAAGGGAGGGGGCAGGAGGGACCTCTGCCGTGGGTGTTGCGTGCATGCCCTGTGCGCCACTTGAGGTGGGTGCCAATTAGCTGTTTCATTGGCCAGCACAGTTTTCATTGCCAGCTGTGAGAGATCATTCAGCATTTTAACACTAATTTTCCATAGTTAGGCCCCTAGCTGGGAATCGAACCCAGGTCTCCTGCATGGAAGGCGAGAATTCTACCACTGAACCCCCATTGCCCTTCTCTAAAAGTAGAAGAGCCAAAAGAGGATTCGGCTGTACGAAAAGCACCTAAACTAGGCAGCAGAAGAACTTCTTGATAGGAAGGTAAGCGTCTAGGATGCATTGAGTAAGATGCCTGCTCCAGCTGGGATGCAGAGACTCCGCAGCACAGGGCATCTTTACTTCAGGGGACAACAATGGCTGTGGAGGGAGGCAGGGTACAGATGCAGGCTCCCCCGCAGCTGGCCTCCGACCTGGAAAGCACCAAAACTTCGGCGGCTGCCCACGTGATTTCGAGGAGACGAGCAGAACTAGCTGCACAGACACAGGCTCCACTTGCTGCACCAAATAGGAGCCCACCAGACACCCAGTGGCTAAAAAATCAGGGCCTTTCTAAGCCCCGGGCTCACCTGCAAGCAAGCTTGGGAGTCTGGGAGAGTCATAGCTGTCTAGGGTTCAGTCCCTGGCTTTCTTCTCATTTTGCTCAAAACTTTCTCCTTAATGCCTTCTGTGGCTACGATTACCTCCTCCATGTAGCTCAGAGGTCACAAACTGAAAGCTGTGAGGCAGAGCCGATCACAGATAAATACTATTTGGCCCACATACTGTTTAAGCCCTTTAAAAATTAGTTGTCAACACTTAACTGTTAGAAAGTATCATATTTTACAAAATATGTAGTTTATAGTTTCTCTTTAAAAACCAGAATATCTGTTAACACTGGTCCCACATTCCTGCTTGGCAATGACTGGCCCCTACGACAGGGAGTGTGCCCTCAAGTTTACCACAGTCTCCACCACTCCCTATTGCCTCCCTGCTGCGGCCAAGTGGTGGTTGACATTTATAATGGATTATGCTGGGGTTTTCTCTTGTTGTTTTTTATACTTAATCATCATTTGCATTACCTGCCTTGCTCCTGTAGGTATTTGAATTTGCAACTTCTGATGTCCAATAGGAGCCCTGGTTTCATAGTGTTTAAGAGCTACGACAAGCTATGGCTGCTAACCAGGAGGTCAGCAGTTCAAATCCACCAGCCATTCCTTGGAAACCCTATGGGGCAGTTCTACTCTGTCTTATAGGGTCACAATGAGTCGGAATCAACTCGATGGCAATGGGTTTGGTTTTGGTTTTTGGATATATAATAAATTTCAAACCATAATCTCTAACCCCAGCTTTACTGTTGAGATCCCAACCATTTTTTTTCCAATTGAGAACTGGACATCTTTGAAATATTTTTCTGGTATTCTAATCTCAACATGGAACAAATCAAGATAATTTTCTTCTTTCTTTCCTCCTTCTGATTTCTTTATCTCTTTCAATAGCATTGCCACAACCGGGCTCACAACCCCACAGACATCTTTAGCTATGCCCTGATGATCAGTTGACAAATCTATAGCCTCTACATTTGCAACATCTTTCCTATTTTTGCCCTCTTACCTGTGGGCAACTGCCCATTGTCCTCCCTGCCCCAGTCCCTCCGGCCTGTCTAGACTACTGCCATAGTCTTCTGGTTGGTACTGTGCCCTCCTCACTTCAATCCACGCTGAATACTGCTTGCAGAGTCAATTTCCTTGAATACTACCTAATGATGTCACTCCTCTGCTTGAAAAAAAACTTCAATGGCTTCCCATTGCCTACAGCATTCATTCAAAATATCTCCTCTGGCATTCAAGTCCCTACAAACCACATGATTTCTTAGGATAATAATTCCTGAATTTTAAACCAGTTGCCATTGAGTCAGCTGGAATTTGGTAAAAATTCAGATTAGGCAGCCTCTCTCTGAAATGCTGATTCAGTAGTTTGAAGTAGAGTCCAGGCATCTGCATGTATAACGAGAACCCAGGCCATTCTGATGCCACGGCCTGTGGAGCCCACTCGGAACACTCTGTCTCCCAGGCATTCAGAGCACCAAGCACATAGTTACCTGTCCAGAGACCACGAGGTGCTCAAGGGCAGAAATAGCCCTGCCTGTCTTTGTATCTCCTATAGTGATCCCCCCGCCCACTCTCCCCTGCCACAGCAACTACCTCATAACTGTTTGAACTGAATAGGTGGGGAGCAGGCCCATGCCAAGGGTAGGATGAGTGAGACCTTTACCTCCAGTCCCCCGTCACCTCAAAGAGACCTTAATTCTATTTTAGAAGAAGAGGCCCTGGGTGGTGCAAATGCTGAACGTACTCAGCTGCTAACCAAAAGGTTGGAGTCCACCCAGAGACACCTCGGAAGAAAGGCCTGGTGTTCTACTTCTGAAAAATCGGTCATTGAAAACCCTATGGAGCACAGTGCTACTCTGACACACATGGGGTCGCCATGAATCAGAATCCATTCTACAGTGGATAGTTTGGTAACTGGTAGTTTAGAAGAACAAGCAGTAGTCCTTGTAACCATGAGATTTCTTTCATCTCAAGACATGAGGCTCATTTAGAAACACTTGGTTTTGAGTTGACCAACCTATATTCTAATCCTGAATCTGCCACCTGTATCTGTATGATAGGGCAAATCTTTAATCTCTCTTCACCTCCATTTTCTCATCTTTAAAATGGGAACAATAAGTTCTTTACAGGGTTATTGGGTATATGAGAGGTAATATATAGAAAGCACTTAGCACAGTGCCTAAGCATCAGAGATGCTCAATAACTCATAGCTCTTATTACTGTTGACTGTCATAATAAGATTCTCAGAAATCTTCTATGCAAACATTTTAATTTTTCAGATGAGGAAAAGGAGGCTACGAGATGGGAAAGGATGCCATGGGAAAAGTCACGCAGCTACTTAGTGACTAAAACCTGGATCTGCCACCCAGTCTAGTGCTCTTTTGATTATGCCCAACTCCCATCTGTGACACTTGCTTTATTCCCTCACTTGCTCGTTCATTTATTCACTTGCTCAAGGAATCCTTGCTGACTATCTCTGTGTGCCAGGCTCTGGAGATATGGTGGTGGGCTTTGGAGCTGGTGTCAACGTTCAGAGCATTTGCCTTGGGGTGGGTGGTGTTGGAGACTGAGTGGAGGAGATGGTCACTGGAGACCTTAAGTCAGGGGACTGAGAGTCTGGGGGCGGAATGAGTGTAGTTGCTCCACTCATGTTGGTGTTTCCTCAGATGGATAAGAGTTTGGGGTATAGAGAAAGATCATGAGTCTTGCAGGGCAACATCTTTAGTCAGTGAGAAAGACGGACCAGGAGGGCCAAAGAGGATGGTATAGCAGGACCAAATGAGCATCCAAGAAGGGGACGGGGAGTGATGGTTGGAAGAGGTGATGCAGAACAAGGAAGACTCTGCCCCCACCGCTTGAACCTGAGGTGTGTGGGGGTGTGACAGCAAAACAGCCCTACCTTGAGAGAGTTGAAGGAAATAGCTAGGTTTCAGTTAAGGCCAGGAGATGGAGAAAATTCTTAGAGGTGTTGAGGGTACAGGGGACTTGGCTGGGTACAAAGAGGGCCCAGTGAAAGGGCTTTGAAGGGGGTGCGGGTGGGGGAGTCACACTAGTGGATAGCATGTCAACAGTGGTATGCGGTGAGAGTACCTGCCCTTTGCACAGTCCCCATTGAAAAGAGAGACGGTAAATGTAAAGATGCTGAACTGGCAAATGTTTTGTTATATATATTTTTACCACAATAAAAATGAGAGAGAGAGAGAGAGGATTTCGTCCTGCTTCGGTCTTGGAAGACAACTAAACCCACCGTTCCAGGGAAGAGGCTAGCCTACCTAGATGTGGGGCCCAAAATGTTGGGCAGGGCAGAGAAAGAAACTCTCTGGGGAGCCCCCACTTTTGCTGTCAGGGCCAGCCACTCCCGTGGAGACCCTGGAAGACCTCCCTGGTATGGAAGGTTCCCAGGCTCAGGCTTCCAGACTCACCTCTTGACCCCCTCCCTATCACCTCACGCTGCTCGGCTCACACAGGCCTGCTGGCCTCTCACTGGGAGGCAGGGTCTGGAAAGTGTTATTAATTCATCAAGCTTGTGACTGAAGCTGCCCGCATGCCAGGCCCCATGCAAAGGAGGGGATCTGCTCCCCCAAAAACGTCTATTCCCCTAAGGGTTGCTTCTCAGTTCCTGTGCCCTACTGACCCACTAGCGTCTGTGGGCAGCCTGGCACTGTGTAGGGGAAGGAAAAAGGAAGAAAGGAAGGAAGGCTGAGGGTATGTGACAGACAGAGTGAATGAGAGATGAGGTAGGAGATGGGAGAGGGGAGAGAGAGATGGACAGATGGCCAGACCAGTATTTGCTGGAAAGGTCTCCCACGATGTGTTTTTCATCTGTGAATCCCTAGGTGTATCATAGGAGCAAAAGGATGGAAACTATCTGCTAAAAGTCTGTTGTCCTGGAGGCCCCCCAAGAATGTGACCTCCCACACCTTCACCCTCTGGGCTTTCTCCAGTGGTGTGACTGAAAGTGCCAGAAACTTAACAGGGGAACACATGGACTTGGAGACAGCAGCAGATCTGAAGCTGAATTTATGGCCTCATTCCCAAACTTAGAGGACAGACACGTTGTAAACCCTCGTCATCCTCATTCCCAGGGGCCCAGGATAAGCCCCTTCATCTCCAGACAGAAAACAAGAGAAGAAGTCCTGAGACCGTTGAGTTCCCCCAGATGTTGTTTTGGCAGAGCCATAATGGGGCGGGCGTCCTGGGGCTGAGTGTCTCGGGGCAGGCAGGAAGCTGGCATCACAGCTGTGACAGCCAAGACCTCCTGGAGGGGGGACTGAAGTGTGGAGAGAGACAGACTTGAGAGAGGGGGACACAAGGAAAAGTGGAAGAAGAGGGATTGCAGCCTCCCGCCTCTGACCTCCTGGCACTGGGCCCACAGTGAGCTCAGGTCCAGGGGAGGTCAAGCATTTGATCCGTGTGGTTCAGAGGAAAGAGCTGGAGTAAGGGAGAGATGACCAGACTGGGAGTCACCTCCCTGAACCTCAGTTTGCTTATCTGTAACCAGAGAGTATTGGGCCAGGAGAGTCACCCTGTCTCTTCCTTAATCTGTGATCTGTGGTCTATCTCGAAGACTCATTGGGTACCAGTAGAATATGTAATCACCTGCCATGGAGAAAGAAGTCTCCTGATTCAGTGACAGATATCCAGGAGGCCTACTTCCTGAGCTGATACCACATATCCAAATAGGGCCAAGCCCTGTCAATCATCCTTTCAAAATATCTTCTTCTTAGCATCTAAAGCCACTGCCTGTTAGATCTTCTGGGACAATTACAACAGTCTCCTAAATGATCTCTTTGCCTAAAGTGCCCCTCCACCCCCTCTCCTCAGTCCATCCTCTGCTATCAGAGCTCTTCAACACAGATTTATCTTGTCTCTTTTCTGCTTAAAAACCTTAGAGGGCTCCCATTGCCTACAGGAGGAAGTTCAAATTCTTGGTTTGTCCCTCAAGGCCTTTCCAACCTGGCTCAACCTCTAAAGCACAGTTAACCCCATTCTCAGTATATCTCAAACACACTTTGTACTTTAATATCATTGTGCTTTTTCTCGTATTATTTGTTCTGCCTGGAATTCTCTTTGTCCAATTCTCTGCCCATCAAAAAGCCTACTCATCCTTTAAGAACTGACTTCTATATCACTTGCTCTGGAAAGCCTTCCTGGATTCACCACCACCCCCAACTCCCCATTGGAGTTAATAACTTCCTTCTCTGTGCTCTCATGGTGTTAGTTTCCATCGAGTCCATTCACAACAGGTTCAGGCCATTGTGATCCATAGGGTTTTCATTGGCTGATTGTTCAGAAGTAGATTGCCAGGCCTTTCTTCCTAGTTGGTCTTAGTCTGGAAGCTCCACTGAGACTTGTTCAGTATCATAGCAACATGCAAGCCTCCACTGACAGACAGATGGTAGTGCCCATGAGGTGCATTGGCTGGGAATTGAACCCAGGTCTCCACATGGAAGGCGAGAATTCTACCACTGAACCAACAATGCCCCCCTGTACTCTCATAGACCTTTGTTTATAATTCTATAAGCTCATGCCTCAGTGTTACAGTTCATTGTGTAGACAAGTGAGATTGTGATTCCCTGAAGGCAGAGACTGGGTTATCCATTCGTACTTCAGTGCCTAGTATATAAGGAGCCCTGGTGGCATGATTGTTAAAACACTCAACTGCTAACCGAAAGGTAAGTGGTTTGAAACCACCAGAGGCTCCTCAGGAGAAAGATGTGGCAGTCTGCTTCCGTAAAGATTTACAGCCTTGGAAACCCTGTGGGGTGGCTATGAGTCAGAATGGACTCCACAGCAGTGGGCAGGCCTGGTATATACCTTGGCCCTCAGCACACAATAGGTACTGAATTTGGTTGAATGAATTACCTCCACGCAAGGAATACAGAAAGAGAAAATTCTTCCCATCTTACTGAAAGAAAAGGCATAGATTTGATGATGGGCATGTCAGGAAAGACAAAAAGGGACTGAGGAGGTGGGGTGAGGAGGGGGTGGGAGAGTGAGAAAGGATTCTAAATCCCACTTCCTCCATTCCAGCCACAAAGAATAAGGTTGGTGGGGAAGAAGTTTCTATTTAGATTAAGAATGGGTAGTCTTTGCTGCTTATCAGGCGAAGGTAATTCAAGAAGTATTACTACTAGGGTTCCAGTTCATACATGCATGGGTTTATTCCAAACAAAATGTGTTTACACTTGTCTCTGCGATCAGTGGACGGCTGCAGACAAGTTCTCTCAGTGATACACGTCTTAGTCTTAGGTTGCCTTCAAAAAAAAGGATACTTTTTATGCCATGATAAAAATGATTTTGAGGTCAGGGCTGATATCAAATTTTCAATAAAACTCAAGTGGACATCTTCCCAAATCATTGAAGCTTTGTAATAAGTTTATGGAAATGCTGCCCCACATAAAACGACAGTCTTTAGATTGATCAAGTGTTTTAAGGAAGATCGGGAGGACCTCAAAGATAAGCCAAGAGAGGGAAGATCGCTCAGAAGTTTATGGTGACTGTTTTTTGGGATTCCAAAGAGGTAATCTTGATAAATTTTCTCAATGGGCACAGAATGATCACAGGGGCTTACTATGAAGAAGTTTTAAGAAAATTGAAAACTGTATTGGTGAGAAAAAGGCCAGGAAAGTTGCGCTGAGGAATTTTTCTTCTATCATGACAATGCACCTGCTCATTCTTTGAGGGTAGCAAGAGCTGTCCTACAAGAATTTTGTTGAGAAACCTTACCCTATCCACCCTACAGCCCTGATCTTGCCTCTTCAGACTTCTTTTTTTCCCAAAACTCAAAGAACTCTTAAAAGGAACATGATTTGAGTCCCAAAAAGGAACATGATTTGAGGATGCCAAAACTGCCATTTTGATGTGGTGTAAATCGAAAAGCATACAATTCTTTGGGGAAGGGGTTAGAGAGATGGAAACACTACCTTCAGAAGTGTATAGACCTAGATGGAGGATACATTGAGAAACAATAGCTTCACATTTTGATATTTTTGTTTAATAAAGGTTTCTATGATTTTGTAGCAATACTTTTTGACTTACCCTCATATCAGCCTTCGAGTAAATACAGTTCTGATGATGACTGGCTCTGATAGCTCATAATTAGGCCTTTGAACTAACTTGTAATTTATCTACTCTAGTGTGGTCATTAGAGCACATGACTTGGAGCCATACTGACCAGGTTCAAATCTCAGCTTCACCCGTTATTAACTGTGCCATCTTAAGCAAGTTATTAAACCTCTCTGTGCCTTAGTTTCTTATCTATAAAATGAGATTAATAACAGTACTTACTTCATAGAGTTATTGGGAGGATTAACTGAGTTTACGGTACTTAGAGCAGCGCCTAACACAATACATGTTAACTATTATTATAATTTATACTTTGCTTACTTCCAAGAAGAAATGAACCACATAAACACATGGTATCACCATAAGCTGGAATTGATTGATAATGGGTTTGGTTTTTATATATATATATAGAATAATATTGAACCAAATATTAAACCACATATAAAAAAGATAATTATATGTGTATGTATATATTATATTAAACATCAGAAACCAATTAGTAGGAGGAGGGAAAGAGAAAGAAAGATAGGTATTTACTAACTGGTTTGAATTAGTTACTTCATTGACTCCTAAATTTACCTCTGAGCTTCCAGAAGCCAAGGCAAAAAGGGAAAGGCATGCATTACATAGTTCGCATTATGAACTATAAGAAAGAATTCAAGTTAGCCTGAAAAATACCTGCCCCCAACCCACACACACATACATACACACACTGAATTCAAGGAGAGATTTATGGTGTGACCCTACGTAGGAATATTGGAGCCAAGAAATTTGAAGTCACTCTCAGTGGGTAGTTGGTGTCACCCTCAATTGGCTTGCCTTTGATGAGAGCCCATAATGACAATAGGAGTAAACAGGGTCAGGATAATGGCTGGGATAACAACAATCAGCATCATCTCCATATTTCCCCCTATCCTCAGCTCAGGGCTTCCTTTCCACCCTCCTGGCTCAGGAACTCCCTTGAGGTAGAGGGTTGAGTCCTACTGAGTCAGACAAATAGTCAGGTGGTCCCAGGTGTTCTCAGCTGTCTCCCTTCCAGCATTAGAGTTGTGTGGAAGTAAGGTAGGTCCCGTGACAAATGCTCATGAGGTTAGTGGAGAGAAGAATGTCACGAGGCATGTTTAAGAGGGTTTTAAGAAGATTGAGCCCCCAAATTTTGGAGCAGAGTGATGATCTTAGTGGGAATGAGTAAGCACCTAAAAAGATAAAGACCTTCTGCTCCCCAAGTTCTGAATTCAAAGAGGAGTCTGTTGTAAGCATGCTTACATAAAGAACTTTCTAAGTCTAGGAATACCACCACCACCATCACCCTCCAGCCTGGCCTGCCGAGGCTTAGCAGGAGGTGTTCTTTGTCTAAGAACTTAAACAGGCAGAAGCTCTGGACTAATCTGAGTGAATTCTTAGAGAGGCTGGGAACTGTGAGTGAGGGTTAGCAAGAGCTGAATTACTCTGCAGAAGAAAACAGTAGGAATTGTTCTTTTGCTTCTGAGAAAGAAGAGCAATAAAAAGAGGGGAAGTGATAGCAGAGAGAACTAAGAGCTTGAGTGACATCAAAGTTCAGGGTGGGGAGCTGGAGCCAGTGTTATAAAGTTGAGGGCATTTTTAAGAACAAAAATGTCTAACATTCAATTTTTAAGTTGTTTGCATTTTTGCTGTGTAAACCCCTTCCACAGCCCCAAACCTTCATTAAGTCCATGGCACATGTAAAGGTCTTGTGAGGAGTTTATTTGCAGAAAGCAAGGAAAGGAACTGAGATCCACAGCTCAAAAAAACTCTCACGGGTAAGCAAAATGATTCCTAAACTGAACACATTTAAGAATAGGAGTTCAAAGCCAGAGGCAATGATGAGAACATAAGTCTTCCCCACCCTTCATCCCCACTCCCAGGGGTATCTGGAATACTTTGAGGAAGAACATTGGTTCTACCATATATCTTGGAATGAAGCTTTGAACCAATCTCATCCAGCATTTGAGGAGCAATGGACCTCAGCTGACACACAGCTTACCCATGGGGAGCATGGAATTAGGTGTCACCTTCAGGTACCTTAGCTATAAAGAGGAAAACCACCTCCAAAGGGAGGGCATCTGCCTGCCCACTGTGCCATGTGCAGCAGGCCCTCCCTGCAGTGGTTTTCATGGGAATCACTGGTAGAAGGGGAGGGGGGAAGAATAGGAGAATGAGCACTGCAGAGATTTGCCCTGTCTGGCCCTCGCTATGACTCACTGCCATTTATATATGGGTCATAAATCAATCACTTGACCCCATGATCTGAACACCTTTTGTCCTCCTTGTCTAAGAGAGATTAAAGGAAGGAAGAGACTTGGTTTCCTCTCTCAGGTGTGGATGGTGGGGTTCTTCAGTCTGATGTGGAGAAACATGGTTCCTGCCCCCAGGAAACCCCAAGTTCCTGGGGAGGGAAAAGCAGCCACACAGAGCACACAGACGTGAAGCAGCCAGGAGACAGAAATGTGGGTTAGTGAGCATGGCACAAACAGTTCTCAGTTGATGAAGGCGGTTGGAATGAAGGTGCTAGCAGTCAGCTAGTGTCCAGCAGGAAATGGCTCCTTGGGGCTGGGAGTTCTGAGCTGGATCTGAAAGGAGGGGGGTCTTATTACCAGGGCCAGAAGACAGGCAGGTCCTGTATGGCGTCTAGTACTGTACAAGGCCTTCACACAATGCCTGCTTCCTCCTTGGCTTCACCAGTTCTTCTGGTATCCTTCTCTGGTTTAACTGGAAGAGTAATCTTGAGCATGCCCACCACTTGCTAACAGAAACAAATAAAAAAAAAAAAAAAAAACCAAACCTGCTGCTGCCATTGAGTCGATTCTGACTCACAGCAACCCTAACAGAGGCCCCAGATAAACAGCCATCACAGCCGTGGGATAGTGGCAGCAAACACCAGATGACTTTGTATACAAACCTTAAGCTTTTCAGCAGGGTCAAAGGGCATTCCCACAGCAGCTGGGTGAGGTCCCAGAAAGGCAGGTTCTGGAAGTCCGGTCAGTCCCTAGGTCTCTGCTGCTCCCTCTCTAAAAAGCGGCCCCTGAACAGGTTCCTCAACTCACAGAGTGACTACCTGTAATTTTGTACAGCACTTCACAGTTTACAAAGCTGTTTTATGCCAACAGGTGTAACCCTCATCCAATCCTCACAAACACCTCGTAAAGCAAGTATCCTCTACATTTTATGGGTAAGGAAACTGAGGTCCAAAGAAGTTATGAGACTTAAAGTCACACAGCTGTAGTAAGTCTGTCCCTCCCAGCACCCCACACTGGCCTCCACATCACAGCCTTCTAGGACAGTCTGGCCTTGGACATAAGGGACTATCTGAAGGCATCTATGGAAGACCAGTTCCTCATCTGTATTTCAATCGAACTCCGTTCATGAGAAACCCCAAGAGGGAGGCTGCGGGGAGATAACTTCTGGGAAGGCTGCCCAGCTGGGCGCTCCCGCTTTCAGCAGGAGATGGGAAACCCAGGGTCCTCTCTCCACACTCGGCTCACGTCTGCGCCCTTTGGGAATTGTTGGAAAGATGAGAGCCTGGCTATTGACAGCGGGCAGCCAGAGCGCTCCCCGCCCGCCCCTCCCCCGCCGCCACAGAGCCCGCACCCAAATAAGGGAAGCACTTCCCGCGAGCCGGGGCTCTGATGCCGCGGGCCACGTCAGCGGCCGGCGGGGGGCGGAGCGGGCGCCGGGCTGGAAAACAAGTGACGCCGCGAGGGGAGGACCGGCGGGAGGGAGGGGGCGGCCGCGCCCGCCCGTCCGCCCACCAGCCGGCTCGCCTGCCCCAGGCGGCTGACCCCAGGGGCCTGAGCGCCGCCGACGTCACGTGCTCGTCTTTGGGTCTCTCTAAATGTGTGTGTGTTCCTGCATGCGAGAGCACGTCCCTATGCACTTTCTGTTCCCGCGTGGACACAGATATTTGTGTTCTGGGTGTCTTGGCTTTGGGCGTGCAACTGTATTCACAAGTCTGTGTATTTGTCTCAAGGTGTCATGGTTGTGTATTTCATGTACAGGTATGTGTATTTTTCCTCAAGCCAAGGAATTTTTCGTGTTTAAAGACAATCACATCTCTTACAGAAACGCAGCCTTTTTTCTTGTTCTTTTTTTTAAAAAAATAAAAAAGACCAACAGCATTTTTGCCTCCAGAGACCCTCCCCACCCCAGCCTCCACCCCACAGAGTCCCATTAGAGGCACTGATGCAGGGGACTCCCCACTGCTGCCTCAGTCCAGTAAACAAAAAAGGGTGGGGGGGCTGGCCTAGGGGCTGAGGGACGAGAAGCTTGAAAAGGAGGTTTGGGGAGGCCTAGTGTGAGGCAGAGGCCAGGAAACAGAAAAGGAAGAGAAACCACAATGAGAGCTCAGGGCTCACATTTCAACCCTGTTTCTTCATGGAGTCTTCAAAGGCGGGGTGTGTGGTGAGGGGAGGGATGGTGCCCCGATTTGATTTCTGAGTCCAGTTATGCTCAGGTGAAGCCTGTTGGGGGGCTGACCTCGATGACTGCCACAGTATCGCCTGAAACTTGGGGGGCGGGGGCCGGTTGACAGTGACAAGAAAAGGATTCTAAGATGGTGGGGGAGGGAGGCGGGTACATTGCAGAGCGGGTGGTGAGAAGAATACGATCTGGATGGGAAGAGTCAGAAACGGCCTGTGATAAATTGGGGAACTTGGCTGGCCTGTCTGGGGGAGGAGCTCAGGCTTAGGGGAAAGTCCCAGGGCCTCCCAAACCATCCCTTCACACCCACAGTGCTCACCCACCCACTCTTCCTCCTCTATCTAAGGCCCACTTCCTCTCTCTACTTCCCCTAGAGCACCGTCTGTCCCTGGTGGAGAACTGTCTGGGTGGAAACTTCACCCCACCCCTGCGCTCTCTGGGCCCTGCGATAGAGTGGGTGTGGGGATGTAGAAAGAGATATGGCCATCCCTGACAGGGGATCTTGGACACAGACACAAGCCTTTCAGGGTGGCTAGTCCGCCTCGGGAGTCAGCATCCTGAGGCAGAGTCCCACCCGGAGCCTGAGTGATGCCAACGATATAGAAGAATAAACACCATGGTGTAGTGTCTGTGTCCCAACCTGGGCAGTAGCGCATAGTGGTTATGAGCGTAAGTTTGGAGTCAGATGGAAACTTAGCTCTGCCACTTCCTGTGAGGTCTTGGGCAACTTCCTAACCTCTGAACCTCAGTTTCCTTGCCTGAAAAATAGAAATAGAAGTACTTATTTTATTGGTTCCTTTGAGGATTCAAAGAGGTGATGTTTATAAAGCATTCTGCACATATGTTAATTCTTTCCACAATATTTATATGCCTGGCACATAGTAAACACTGAATAAATGGTAGCTGTTATTGCCGTTAGGAGTGCCTGGGCGGTGCGAATGTTAAGGGCTCAGCTACTAACTGAAAGGTTGGCGATTTAGATTCACCCAGAGGTGCCTCAGAAGAAAGGTCTGGTGATCTACTTCTGAAAGATCACAATCACTGAAAACTCTGGAGCACAGCTCTATTATGACACACATAGGGTGTGTCAGTGGTTTATTTTTTGGTTCTTGCTATTATTAATAACCATAGAAGTCCTGTCCTGGAGACTAGATAGGTAGCCAGAATCATGAGTTATCCCAAGTGTGCCATTTGGGGTCCCCAGATCTCAGCTTTCTTCTCTCTCTGGTACCTCAGCCAGCTCCTCCTCCATCCTGATCCCAGCCTGGCCTTGAAGAAAGAGCAGTGAGCATTTTACATCCCGGCTGCGCTCTTACCTGTGCCACTTAACCCTCTTGGCCTTGATTTTCTTATCACTCACGTGGAGAGAATACTTTCTGAATTAAAGTTTCTGAAAGTACTTTGAAAGCCGTCCCCCACCTACCAGTTCTCCACTTGGCAAGCTCTCCCTTCTCATTCTCAGCACCCACTTCCTATGCCTTCCTCCCCAAGGCTTCTTCCCTGACCTTGGGCACAGGAAGTCTTTTCCTTTCTCTCAGCATTTTGGTCACAGCTCTGTTAATGGCTTCATCTTTACCTTGTAATTCTGGTAGTTGTTTGATTCTGACTTCCCTGATGAACAACTCCTCAGGGCAGGAAATATGTGCCAAGTTCAGGGCAAGACACATAGTAGGAGCTCAGTACAAGTCAGTTCCCTTTTGTCAAACAGCAAATCCCAGTGATACAGGCAGAAGGAGGTGGCTCCGACAGAATTTGGGGAAGCAGGCTTCTATCCTCTGGGAGGGAGGGTTTGGGGAACAGGGGAGGATGGAAGGAGGTAAGGAGGAAAAGAAGGGAGCCGTCCTGGCATTGCTCAGACTCACAGATTCCTGCAGTCCCCACCACACGAATCCCCAGATAATCCCCATCTCTGCAGGCCAACTTTGTGCTGACTGGTTTTATTCTCTGAAAGCCCATGCTGGCCTCAAGGAAGAACCACACCACTCTTCCCTAGAAGAAAGCAAACTTTCTGACTAAAAAGGAAGCAGTCCTTCGGTAACAAGTTTCCACTTCCTCACAACTTAAGCACTAACCTAAATCCCCGCCCTCTCTCCATCCTCACCCCATAAAAAAAACCTGCTGCCTTGCTGTTGAGTCCATTCCGACTCATACATTTCCTCTTCTGCTGTTTCTCCATGGAAACAAAGAACAGCTGTCCCCTCATTGACTGGTTTAAAAACAAGAGACTCTGGCTTATCTTGCCCTTATTTTGAGGTGACCAAAGACCTTGGCACAGTCGGGCTTCACTCAGGCCTAGACACGGCTCACTCTCAGGCGTAGTGGCAGAGTAGCCCCCTCTATAGCCCCTAGGCATGTGCCTCCTGCCATGGGGGTTCCATGCCTGTCCTTGGTGGGGGACTTGCTCCTAACTCAGCCCCTGCTGCTGCCCATGAAGCCCCGCTGCCTGGCAGCCAGCCAGCGCCTAGGCCTCATCAGTGCGGACCCCTCCACCCCCACTTCTTACCACCATAACTTAGTATCAGAGTGGGTCTTACACAAGACTGGGTAGAAACTGTCTCTGCGTAGAAGTCAAGATTTCACGTTCTGTGGGGGTTGGACTGCCTCTCAGAAATCTTGCGCAAACTGCAGCATAAGGAAAAGAACGTGAGTCAGAAGCTCTGAGTTCAAGACTACAAGCCTAAGTTCTGTTGTCCGGAAAATGAAGGTGACTAAGCCTGCTTACAGAGGGGCCTTGAGGGTCCAATGAGATGAGGTCGTGAGGGCGCGCTCCGAATGTGCCACCATGTACGCACAAGCTGTTATTTCTGCCTGCCACCCCCACATATCCCAGGTCACCACCAGTTGCCATCGCTGTTTGTGGCCCTGTTTTCCTCAAAACCCAAATAAAGACTCCCTTCCTCAGGCAGCGGAATCTCTCCCTCCTTATCTCCTCAGAGCTTACTGCCTCAAACTGCACCACAGAGAAGTACACCGGTTGCTTGGGGAACGTGGAAAACATCCTCACGTTTTTCCCATTATTTGTGTGCTTGTCTTATCTGCTTCTGCCCCCCTCCTAGCATCGTGAGAGGAAGCTTGTTCCTCCAGGACTGATTCACGGCTGGTACCTCGCTGTTCCCCCTCAGCACAGAGTTTTGGTAAGCGTACTGAATTGTCGAATTGTGTATTTGGGAGCGGGCACACAGACGGATTGCTCCTTGGGGCAAAACCTTATTCCTACCACATAAGGCTTCACAGACAAATTGTTCCCTGGCCATAGAAGGGTTTTGTGTTTTTCCCTCTTGTTAATCAAATGAATTTTGGATTCACTGGGATCCAATCATGAACGCTGACTGCATGGGAGGAGCCCAGAGTGGCAAAAAGAACCAAGCCCTGAAGAGAGGGGTGGGGCTCTCCAAGGTGAGGAAATCCCTTCTTATAGAGAATGGGCGGCTGGCTGGGGAATAGCAAGCATAAGCATAAATGCTTAAAGTTCCCAGTTCTCAGTTCCTAGCAGGTTGTCCCCCACCCCGAGCCCCAGTCTGACCTCTCAGAGGTGTGGCAGAGGGCAGACATGCCCAGCAGCTTCCTGTCTGAAGGCTGACTGGCACTGCCTGCCCTCAGTGGGCCGCCCTTGTTGTTGGGGCAAATGAGCCTCTGAGGTAGGAAGCCCTGGCCAAACAAATGCCTTGCTGCCCAGGGGAACAGAAAGTTCTGGAAGACACAGGATAGCTTTATTCCTGGTTTATCAAGCAGACCTAGAACCAGGCTGGAGAAGCGGTTTTGAATCTCCTTCCAAAGGTCCAGAGAAATTTCCCTGGAGTTGACTCTTGCAACAAGAGTTCTTCCACACCCGGAAAGCTCCCCAGAGTGGCCTTTTATTAGAGGCAGAATTGTGTAATGAGTGGTCAGAGATTCAGGCTGCTGTGTCAAATTCAAATCTTACTTGAACAAGTTACTTAATACTTTGGGTTCAAATTGTAACTTAAACAAGTTATCTAATATTCCCTGTGCCTCAGTTTCCTCCCTGCAAAGTGGGAATTACAATAGTATTTATCACATAGGATTGTTCATGAAATAATGATGTAATTGTGCATTAAACTTAGGCCTCAATAAATGCTGGTATTATTAGAAGGAATCTTTCTTAAGAGGCCTTCTAGTCTATTTCTCCACCACTGTGAAGTTTTCTCCCTAATTCTGACACCTTTAAATCAGGCTAGTTTTTATATTTAAGGGCCTCCTATTCTGTTAAAGGAGCCCTGGTGGTTCAGTGGTTAAGAGCTATGGCTGCTAACCAAAAGGTCGGCAGTTTGAATCCACCAGGTGCTCCTTGGAAACTCTATAGGGCAATTCCACTCTGTCCTGTAGGGTCGCTATGAGTCGGAATCAACTTGACAACAACAGGTTTTATTCTGTTAAAGGAGCCCTGGTGGCGCAGTAGTTAATACCTTGGCTGTTAACCAAAAGGTTGGCAGTTTGACTCCACCAGCTGCTCCTTGAAAACCCTATGGGTCAGTTCGACGCTCTCCTATAGGGTCGCTATGGGGCCTCTATGAGTTGGAATTGACTCGATGGCAATGGGTTTTTTATCCTGTTAAAAACCTACATTCCTAGTTTAATATTTCTTCAGACCTCTGAACTTCAGGTTCGGCAAAAGGAGAATGCTCCCATGGATAACTAAGGCCGTACAAGCCATTCACCGACAGCCCCTCTGGGGGACTGGGAAGTGGAAGGTCTGGGGATCTTTTCTGTGTGAGAAACCTGCCCAGCCAAGGTGTCCCTGCACTGATTCATTCAGTCCCTTGTTGTTGTTGGGTGCGGTTAAGTCGATTCCAACTCATTACGACCCTATAGGACAGAGCAGAACTGCTGCATGGGGTTTCCTAGCCTGTGATGTTTAGGGGAGCAGATTGCCAGGTCTTTTCTCCAGCAGAGTGGCTGGTGGGTTAGAACCACCAGCCTTTCAGTTAGCAGTCGAACGCTTAACCATTGTGCCACCAAGACTCCATACTCAGTCCCCTACCTGCCAAATATTTATTATAATGAAAATATTTATCTTACAGAACTTTCACATTTATTGTGTTCTTTAATCTTCATTATGATCCTATGGAATCATTAGGATACTATTTCTAAAGCTATTATCAGAGAGCCAGAACGGGACCCAGGTCTCCCACCTCGTAACTCCCTGCTCCAGCAGACCACTCAGGGGTGAGGAGGGTCCCACCCATCTTGGCCCCTGGGCCCCTCCACTGAGGAAACCACGCAGTAGCTCCACGAGAAGAGTTCAGGCTCCTGTAGTAACAGGGTGACTTAATAGCAGGTTGATTTAATGGGTTATTTGGGGCAGATACTGTGCAGGGAAAGGGCTGGCAGGTGTCAGACTTGGCTCATGCTCTTCCCTCTTCAAACTCTACCACTTAATCCCTGACCTCCCAGAGTCAAGGAAGTACATAACACTATTTCTAGAACCAAAATTTGCAAAACCAGGTGCCCCTTCAGCGGCAAACAAGAAATTCCAGGTGCCTGGGGGGCGGTGATACTGGCCTGGAAGTCGTGAAACATGCCTGGGTCCAGGTTCAAGTTGAGCGGACTATGTGACTGGGGGTATGTCACATAACCTCTCTGGTTGGGCACCTAGCCAGGCGGCATCAGTCTGCCTGCTCACAGGGGAAGGGCTCAAGCCCGTGGGCCCCGGCCCCAGCTCTCCAGCATGGTGTTAGGAGTCAGGAGCCTGGAGAACATTCTGGCTCTGCCACTAACTAGCTGGGCCTCAGTCTCCTTGGTTATAATGTGAGGATGTTGGACTAACCGTACCTGAGGTTCCTGTGAACTTAGACAGCCTGTGATCTTCTTTGTGCAATGTGACCCCAATTTCTCCCATCTTTTATCATTTGCCTTGAATTTTTTTGTCTCACTTACATCCTTTTAAAGGTTTATTCCAATTTAATCCAATTCAACATTCTCTGAGCAACTAGTATACGCCAGACACTGAGCTGGGTACTAAGAAATCAGTGTTGACCCAGCTACCTGTTCTCAAGATACTTCAGTCTAGTGGAGAAAACAGTCAAGCAAATAGATGAGAGCAAGGTCTATGAAAGTCCCAGAGGGCAGGGAAAAGGTTCCACCAGGCCAGAAAGGATCTCCCTGAAGAGACATAAGTCTGGGGAGAAACCTACCCTCTTCCAGGGAGAAGAGAGGGAGAAACTAATCTTTAGTAACTACCTCTGATGAGCCAAACAGTGTGCTAGGTAGCTTATATGTATATTGTTTCATTTCGTCCTTGTAACAATCTTTTGAGTAAATATTAAGCCCATTTTGAGATGAATAAACTAAGGGTTAGCATGCCTAAAGCTGTACCCTAGAGTTGGGCTAAGACTCAAACCCAAGTCTGTCTAATTCCAGGGTCCATGCTCTTTCCACCCAATTAAAAGAATGTAAAGGGCAAATATAACTGAGACTTTAAAAACTCTACTCGGGGTCTGGACCCTGCTGACCTTTTCTGAATCTTCCTGGGCCCTCCCTCTGGCCAGCAGGAGAACTGCCACTTTAAGAGGCTCAGCCTCTTCCTAGAGGGGCAGATTTCCATCCATTTTTAATGGCTCAGCTGCTGTGGTCTCCCTGCGTCCTGTGGACCAGCCAGGGAGTTTCTCTGCAACTGAGTGCTCTCGCCACGCTCTGGCCTATCAATGTTTAATGGCAGCAAGGATCTTATCTCTGTTACCCAAGTGGTTTAGATTACCCAGCGCAGGGGCCAGGGCAGCAGGGGAGGTGGCAGATGGCAGAGCCATCAGAGTCACCCCTGTGCTCTGCGGAGGAGGAAATTATTGGAGTGGAAAGGGCCAGAAGGTGGGGAGAGAGGGAGGGCAGCTGGGGAGACGCGCTATGATGGAGGACAAATAGCCAACTGCACACTTGCATGGGTTCTCACACCTTCTTTACCACCCTGCCTTTCCTCAGCGGTCTCCAGCTTCAAGCCTGCGGGTGTGCCCGCCACACACACTCCCAGAGCCCTCCTGGGGAACCCAACACGCAGGCGATCAGTGGATGGATTGCTGTGGGTTTGAACCCAGATTTCCTTTGAGCCCACTCTGGTGTCCACTGAACTTCTGGATCTCTGCTTGTTTTCAGGGAGAAAACACACCATTATTTTCCCTCACAATTGTTGAGAACAGGAACCTGGAGTGCTTCAGGGACAGAGGCATGTCACAAATGTAACACCATACCTTTAGCAGAACCCCCTCAGAGGCCAGTGGGCTGGGGCTCCCTTCACACTAAGTCCCTCAGGGGGAGGGACATGGGATGCCCCGAGCAGACAGTCAAGGTCTATTTGGGGAGTCCAACGTCACAGCTCAAACACAGAGCCAGGCTTCTCAGGTGTTATTTACAAACCTTGTCTAATGACCCTGCCTCCAAGCCGGAAGGGAGGGGAATGGCCTCGTTGTCTGCCCCACTATCTCCCGCTCACCCTTTCTCACAACCTATCACAGCTCCTCTCCCGCCCACCTTCCCTCTCTCCAGAGCCCCTGTGTCCTGATGTGTCACACACAGCTCAGAGCCCTGGAGAATGTTCTAAGGACAGAGAGGGCTTGGGAGCAGGGTAGAAGGCCTAGTCTTGGAGCTGGCTGACTGCAGGTGGGAGAGGGGCAGGAAAGGGGCAATAAGGTCCCCTTGAATTGATTGAATTGACATGGCCCTGCCCTCTAGGGGCTCCCAGTCTGGAGGGAGTCAAAGTGAAAGCAGGCAGAGCCCTTTCCTAGGAAGACTTCTTTAGTGGGGAGGGGGGTAGGTGGGAGCAGTGAGCTCATAATGCCTGTAAGCCTAGTTCAAAGGTGAAGAAAGCTGCTTGAATGGACCAACCATGGCCAGCGCATCAGACAAACGTTCACGAAGCTACAATCTTCATCTGAGAGGTTAGGTTTTTGAAGGTTGAACTTTAACCAGTTGCCGTCAGTCCCGACTCATGGGGACCCCATTTATGTCCGAGTAGAACTACACTCCACAGGGTCTCCAATGCCTGATTTTTTGGAAGTAGATCGCCAGGCCTTTCTTCCGAGGCACCTCTGGGTGGACTCAAACTGCCAAACTTTCAGTTAACAGCTATCATTTGCACCACCTAGGAACTGGTTGAACTTTAGAGCCTGGGAAATCTTGAAGGGCATTTCTGAGCCCCCCTGGAGCCTGATACCAGTGACAACAGGATTGAAGTCATTCTAGAGATAGAATTGGGTCTTTCTTTCTGCTCTGAAAAATCCATGATGCTTCGTGTGGCACTGGGGATCTCCATGCCGAGGAGTCTCTTCTTCCTGATCTCTTCCCTTATCCCCCAACATACATGCTTGGTCCTCCCTCAACCACTTCATAGCTTTTATTCCCCAAAATAGCACAGGTCCCACTAGGCATTGGCTAATAATAGTCCCTACCTCAAAATGTTATGAGAAGTAAATGAGATAATCCATGTGAAGGGCTTAGAACAATGCTTACCACATGGTCAACACTCAATAAATGTTAGCTAGTATTACCTGGGTGGTGCAAATGATTAACTTGCTTACAAACAGTTAGCTTGCTCTGCTGCTAACAGAAATGTTGGAGGTTCGAGTCCACCCAAAGGCACCTTGAAAGAAAGACCTGGCAGTCTACTTTCAAAAAATCAGCTATTGAAAACCCTACAGAGCACAGTTCTACTCTGACATACATGGGGTTGCCAGGAGTCGATTCCAACTCCAAGGCAACTGGCTTGGTATTATGATCAGAGGTGGTAGTAGGAGTTACTAGGTGGACAATTTAGTTCCAATAGTCAAGGCCTGTTGCTATGTATTCCTCGGTCTGCAGTTAATCTCCATATGATCAATAGGGCTTTATATGAAAGAAAACCCACTGGGTCTTAGCATATACCAAGCCCTGAACATAACTGTATTCCATGTGGTTTTTCCCCATAAATCCACAAAAGCATATTGAGTAACTCTCTTAGTCCTCTAGGTGCTGGCAAAACGAAGGTGACTAAGATGGGGTCTGCACTGTCAGCAAACCCATAATCTATGTGGGGAGGCAAGCAGACACCTCCGAAAAGCCCACTGACAATGCAATGGGCCAGGTGACCATCAGGTGCGGAAATGAAGGTACTAGCCAGGTGCTCCTGGAGCCCAGAGAAGGAGCGGCTGGGGAAGACCTAATGAGTGGACGGGGCTAGGAATGGGGGTGCGCAGTAAAGGCAAAAGGGATGCTGGGGTGGAGGGAAGTGTGAGGCTTGTTGTGGGCCCCTTCACAATGCCTCCCCCCTTTGTGCCAAGTGGCCCAGCATTCAGATGAGCTGAGACAAGGGCAGGAGGACACCAGCCTCCTAAATGGAAGTTGTGTCCGTGGCACATCATCAGCTCATGTTGAATTTTGAGATCTTGCTCTGTCCGGGGCCTCTGGAAGTACCTCCGAGGGCAGGGACAGTATCACTGTACTCTACCCTACCAGTTGCCGTTGGTGACCCCGTGTGTGTCAGAGTAGAACTGTGCTTCATAGGGTTTTCAATGGCTGATTTTTCAGACGTAGGTCACCAGGCCTTTCTTTCACGGCACCTCTGGAAGGATTTGAACTCCAACCTTTCAGTTAGTAGCAGAGAGCAGTAACCATTTACTCCACCCAAGGACTGCAATATCCCATTACAGGGATCAATATCTCCCTCCTCATGCTAACCCCCTCGCTAATGAGCTCTTTAGCAAGAAGGGCTTTGGGATAAGGATCCACTCATTCTGCAACTATTTATGAATCACTTAGTATGTGCCAGACATTGTTCTAGGCCCTGGGGAAACAGCAGTGGATAAAACAGACAAATATTATGCCCTCAGGGAGCTTACCTCCTAGTGGGGAATCAGATAATAAACACCATAAGTAAACTATATAGTATCTGGTGGGCGATTCTCCTTTTAGTATACCTGACAGTCTCCTGGAGTCCTAGGTGGTGCAAACAGTTAAACACTCTGCTGCTAACAGAAAGGCTGGTGGTTCCAATCTACCCAGAGGTGTTTGGAAGAAAGGCCTGGTGATCTACTTCTTAAAAAATCAGCCATTAAAAACCCTGTGGAGCTCAGTTCTACTCTAACGCACGTGCGCTTGCCAGGAGTTGGAGTGGACTCACTGCAGCTTGTTTTTGTTTTTTTAAGAATCTCCTGATTGGCCTCTGAAATGCAGATGCCCAGGCCCCACCTCAGAGGAGCTGACTTAACAGGTCTTGGGGAGGACCCAGAAATGTGAGGCCACAGACCCACTGTGAGGAGTGCTGCTCTCTTGGGAGACCAAGTCCAAGAAGGATGGAACTGATCTGTCACTTAGGAAAACCCAGTGGAAACCCCTGGGAAACCATTCAAGGGCAGCTACGGGCAGTTTCACCCAGGCTTCTAGCTGCGGGGCATCTCCACAGCCCTCCCGCTTCCAGCCTCTCCAGAGAAAAGGATGAGCTTGGCGTTCCCAGCCAACCCCCCACCTGAGGCAGCTGGGTTGGGCTGGAAGGAGGGGAAAATCCAGTCTGAGGATAGAGCTTGGTTTGGGGCTCTGCCTCCTGAGTCAGCTCTGACTGCCCAGGGGCTGTGAGGCGTGGCTGAGCCCAGCCCAGATCTCCGGGAGGCTGCTGTTCCAGCCTTCACAGCAATGTAAACTCTGGTCTTCGCCATCTCGGGGCACCAAGTTCCTGTACAGAGGGGAAGTGGACTCCAGCAAAACTTCCTGAACCTGATGTATTCCTTCAACAAAGCGTGTGCTGAACACGTATAGTGCTGTAGAGGCGGAGCGTACAGCAGGGAACAAGCCAGACTAACCCCCTGCTGTCTTGGAGCTCCCGTCCTACTGGGGGAGACAATGAACAGGATCAGTAATTAAAATGCATGTTGCTATTCATGATAAATGTAAGGCAAAAGAGGAAAGCAGGGAAGGGGGATGGAACCTGTGAGCAGTGAGCATGTTATTCAAAGTTTAGATAGGATGGCCAGGGATGCCTCATGGAGAAGGTGATGCTAAATAAGTAAGTGAGGCATGAGGATATTGGGGGGAATGGAATTCCAGGCAAAGGGAAGGGCAAGTGCAAATGCACTGAGGCAGGACTGTATATGGGCGTGTCGAGTTACATACAGCAAGGAGGTCAGTGGGGCTGGAGCTGAGAGATCCTGGGGGAGAGGGAGGGATGGGGTCAGGGGCAGCAGGACAAGTTGCCATCGAGTCAATTCTGATTCGTGGTGACCCCATGTGTGTCAGAGCAGAACTGTGCTCCATAGGGTCTTCAATGGCTGGTTTTTCAGAAGTAGATCACCAGGCCTTTCTTCCAAGGCACCTCTGGGTAGACTTGAACCTCTAGCCTTTTTTGTTTTAGCAGCCGAATGCATTAACTGTTTGCACCACCCCGAGGCAACAGGGCACCCAATCATATAGGGCCTGTAGGCCATAATGAGGACTCTCTTTTACTCTGAGTGAGGTGGGGAAGCCAGAGGAGAATTATGGCCAAGAAGTGACATGAGTTGACTTATATTTTAAGGGATCGCCTCTGGCTGCTGAGTTGAAAGGATGAAGTGAGACAAGGGTGGAAGCAGGGAGACAAGTCAGGAGGCTATTGAAATATGTCAGGCGGGGGACGACTGTAGTTTGGAATGGGGCGTTAGAGTAAGATGGTAAGAGGCAGTTGGATCCTGGGGCCTACGGGATTTGCTGATAAAGTGTGGGATGTGAAAGAAATACATATACATATATACATTTTTTTTTCTCCAGGTACTATATGAAACCCTTTATAAGCAATATTACTAAATTTCACAATAATCATATGAGTTGGGCTCTACTATGATATCCCACTTTCCAGATTAGGAACTGAGACTTAGAGAGGCTAAATAACTTGAAAAATCACAAGTGGCAGAGCTGGTGTTTAAGCCAAGCCTTTCATGGCAAGCAGACCCTGACCGCTTCCTGCTCCACTGTAGCAATCTCACGCATTCATTCACCAACTATCCATTGTACATCTGTCTGCTCTGGGTCAGGCACTGGGCTGCATGCTGGGGATGCAAAGATAACTAAGATGCAGTTCTTGACCTTGAAGAACTTACAGTTTGGAGGAGACAGATGTGAATAGAAATAACAACGAGGTAAGTGTACAAATCCTCAGCACACAGAGAAACAGGCAACTATGCTCAAAGGAGAGGAGGCGAGAGAAGACCCTCAGAGGGTCTTGGAGGCTGAGTAGGGCTTTGCTAGAAGAAGAAGGATGGAAAAGCATTGCTGGCAGAGGGAACAGTGTGTGCAAAGGCCAAGGAAGTACAAAGGGCAAGGTGCACTCAGAGAATTGCAAGTACAGTGCAAGGTTTGGGAGGAGTGGTGTGTCGGGGAGGCTTGGAGGCAGCAGGTAAGATGGAGAAGTTAGCAAGGCAGTCAGGCACGCTGGGAGAGAGACAGCCCTGAGGGCTGTTAGGAGTCCCAGACGGTTTCCAGGGGGCGGGGAAGTGATCAGATCTGTGTCATCCAAAGACCTCTCTTCATGTGGAGGGTGGATGCCACAGTCCCTGTTTCAGGATGATGCTCCCTGGGAAATCTGGTAAGGCCAAGAGGAGCAGTACACGTTTCCAGGAAACAAACAGTACTTTCCCTGTGCACACGAGTCTGCCTGTGTGTCTATAAATACACTCACGAACAGCGCTTGGCTAGAGACTCGGACAGACCCATGACAACATCCTGCCCACCTCACTGGCCGAGCTGACACTGCCCCCCCCCGCCCCCGCTCCCAGCAAGTCTCTGTCCCAGAAAGCCCCACACAGCACCACCCAGTCGGCAGGGCCCGGAGGGCCAGGATTGGGACCTCTGTCTTACCATGATCCCCTCAGACACCAGGTCACTTGTCTAAGCTGGAGCAGAAAGGATGTGAGTTAGGCCACAGGAGGAAATAGCGAGACCGCTAAGCCCGGGCCGAGCATGAGCTGACCCCCAGGAGGTGAGCCGGGGAGTCTGTCTGTGTGAAGAGCTGACCCACATCCAGTGGTTTACAGACGATGCTGGCAGAGGCAGCAAATGGATGAAATGATGACCTTCGTCCCACCCAGCTCCGTGGTCCTTCACATCAGATTAGTGGAGAGGGAGAGAGAGAATGACAGGGACAGGGAAAGGCAGAAAGAAGCAGAGACAGAGAGACAGAGAGAAACAGAAATGTAGAGAGACGAAGCAGAACAAGAAACTGACCAAGACAAAGATACAGGAGGACAGATACATGTACAGAGAGACAATGAGACGGAGACAGGGGACAGGAAGAGAGACAGAGGCAGAGACACAGAGGCAGAGCGAGATAGACGGACAGAGATAGAGACAGAGACACGGAGCCACTAAGGGTCACTATGCCAATTTTCAGGGTCCCAGCAAGAGGCCTTATTTATATTGATTAATATTGATATGCAACAGAGCCCAGCTCAGTCCCCCTTCCAGCTCACCAGCTCAGTAATTTGTACCAGTCTCCCCCTTCTTGTCAGCTCCGGGAAAAACAGGAACAAAAATGAAGTCAAACAAACTAATCCCAGAAGGATAGGGGAATCCAGACTCCCATAGTCATACACAGAGGGAGGGCCCCTCACCAAGGGTTTAATAACGCCTCCGTTCCAGGCCAAGGGAGAACCCAGGTTTCCACAGTACTTGCCGAGACTGAGGCCTGTCTCTGTGGGAGAGGGCCTGGGTGGACATGATCTGGGTGGACAGGCCTGAGTGGCCAGGCAGTGGGTGGACAGGGCCTGGGTGGACAGGGCCTGGGTGGACACGATCTGGGTGGCCAGGGAGTGGGTGGACAAGGCCTGGGTGGACAGGGCCTGGGTGGACAAGGAGTGGATGGACAGGGCCTCGGTGGATAGGGGGTGGATGGACAGGGCCTGAGAGGACAGGGAATGGGTGGACAAGGCCTGGGTGGACAGGGAGTGGGTGGATAGGGAGTGGGTGGGCAGGGAATGGGTGGACAGGGAGTGGATGGACAGGGCCTGGGTGGACAGGGCCTGAGTGGACAAGGAGTGGATGAATAGGGCCTGGGTAGACAGGGCCTGGGTGCTGTTTTCAGGGCACCAAGCAGCATCCTCCACTCCGGGGTTTTGGAACTCGAAACATCTCAGCAGGCAGCTAAGCCGAGCCTTGCATCAGCCAAGCCGCTCTCCTTAGCCTTCCTAATCATGGACCTGGCCTGGATGTTACCCGCTGTGGGAGACAGCTGAGTCCCGTTCTCCACATGTCTCTAGAGTGAGGAATAGGGGTGAGTGATCTCAGCAGGTCCCTTCTCTCTTGGGCCCCCGTTTTCTTATCTGTAAAATGGGGCAAAAAGCCCCTGCTGAGCTTCCCCCCCAGGACTGCTATGAGCAGGGATTGAGATCCAGCTGTGAAAGAACTTTGTGAACTGTGTGTACAACACAAACACACGGGGTCGTGATTGTCCCCTCTGCTCTAGGCTGGTTCATGTTTCCATCTACCCTCTGCTGGAGCAGGGATGGGGGCAGGCTTGAGCATGCTTTCTTGGAGGGCATTCCCGAATTGAGGTGTCCCCAAGAAGAGCTGTTTTGCTATTGACTGTTTCTCTCAGGGAGTCCCTGGGTGGTGCAATGGCTAATGTGCTTGGCTTTTAACTGAAAGGTTGGGGATTCAAATCTACCCAGAGGTGCCTCAGAAGAAAGGCCTGGCTATCAACTTCCAACAATCAGCCACTGAAAATCCTATGGAGCACAAATGTACTCTGACACACATGGGGTCGCCATGAGTTGGAGTTGACTTGACAGCAACTGATTTGATGTTTTTTGTTTGTTCGTTTCTCTCAGGGGTTTATGTACAGAGAGAGAGGGGTTAGGAAACAGGCTGGGAGGAGTTATCAGAGAAGTAATGTTTTTCAGGAAGGACTCAGTCCTCTCCGCCCAAGCAGACAACCCCGCAGTCTCCTATCCACTCACCCTCTAATAGCTCCAGACTCCTGGGGCAGCTAAGGCCTTAGTTACTCAGCTCCTCACATCTCCTGGCAAGAAACCACCCTGGGGGTGTAGGGGAAGCAGGTCATTCTACAAAAGAGTCCTCCGCCCTCTCCCTTTTCCTCAGCTCCCACACTGCACGTGGAGTGGACAGTCAGAAAAGGCGAGAGTGGGACAGAGCAGAGAAGACTCCACCAGCTGACGCCCAGCCAGGATCACAGATGCCGGCCAAGGCGGTCTGAGGGCACAGGCTTTGTGGAGGGGAAGGGACAGAAGCTGAGACAGATGCCTACAGAAAACCTCCAATACCACCCTTATTTGTGAAGCTGACCTTTCCCTCCCACAGACTCTTACAGCAATTCATTTATCAAGTCTTGTCATCCACACACCAGGAAGCCCCATATTTGTAGATAAGATCTCTGAATTCAAAGCCTGTAAGAACCAGCGTCACTATCATGACAATGGAAATGGCTCTCACTTGTTGAGCCCCACCATGTGCTGGGGAAGGCATTAGACATTTTACACATTCCAAGTCTAATCTTCCCAACAGTCCTACAGGTAGGTGTGCCCCAACTGACAGATGAGGAAACTGGGGGTCAATGAGGGGAAGCAACACACCTGAGGTCTCACCTGGCTAGTGAGTGACAAGGCCAGGCTGTCATCCCAAGTCCCTGGGACTTGGAAGCCCTTGTTCTTGGATAGCAACCCCTTAAGGGAGGGCTCAGCACTCAACTACTAACAGAAAGGTTGACGGTTCAAACCCACCCAGAGGCTTCTTGGAGGACAGGCCTGGTGATCTGCTTCTGAAAAGTCACAGCCTTGAAAACCCTATGGCGCAGTTCTACTCTGCACATGTAGGGCCTCCAGGAGTTGGAATCAACTCGACAGCAGCTAAGAATAACAACAAGGGAGGGCTCACAAGCATGAGGTTGAGGGAAGGGAGGTACAGCTTCTTCAGACCTACTCGGTGAGTCAGAGAACACCTCCATCAGGAGAGCCGTGTGTGTCCTCAGGACAGGACAGTCACTAAATGGAGCACAGCCCAGTGAATGGCTGCCTGGCAGTCTGGAGAGAGGCTGAGGTAAGAGAGGAACTCCAGGGAACAGCAGGGGTTAGTCTGAGGACCCAGCGTGCTCACCAGGCAGAGGGAGGTCTGGTCTAGCAGTGAGCGCTGAAAGCATGCCTTCTGTTCAGAAGGGAGTTTGTCCAGCCTCCACGAGAGCTCAGATCACTTTGCAGCTGCTGGAACCCAGTTACTGTACAGGGACCATCTCTTTTGCACCTCCCAGCAACTCTCTGGGTTGTTCTGTGGGTATCTCCATTTGCCAGATGAAGAAGTGGAGACTTAAGTAACCTGTCAGGGACACATTCTTAGGATCTGGTAGAGCTAAGATTCCAACCCAGGTGCCCAGGGGGACTCCAGAGCCACTCTTTCCCCTGATGCTTCCCAGCATGCCACGTGGTCCCTCTAGCCCACTTTTGGTCTGACAGATTGAGAAATCCTTCCAGGAAGTCTAGCTCCCTTTGCTCTGGTTCTGTGCTCACGGGGAGCCATGCACCTCCAGCAAACCGCCAACACCTGTCTTGCAGGCAAATATGCAGTTACTGTAACTGAACACACTCGTATTTGGTTTACCCATCCACCTCCTGTGTGTTTGGTTGGTGCGAGCCAGGCCTGGGCAAGCAAATCTGGGTGACCTGAAAAAGAAAACAAAAACAAGTTCTAGACCTGTTGAGCTAAGACAAGCCCTGCTGATTCCACCAAGGTTCTGCCTCAGGGAGTTAGGGAGGTAGGATGGGGAGAGGCTACCTAAGGAGCCAGGTAAGGCTAGAACTTGGGATGTGGAGTCAGAAATCCTGGCTGTGTGTCCTGGGGTTAGTTACTTAACTTCTCTGAGCTTCATTTTTCTATCTACTTCACAGAATAAAGGTATATGAAATGACTTAGAAAGTTATAAAGTGCTTCACGATCCACCTTGAGTTATCACAGCCCCTGTGGGTGCCTGCCTGCCCCACTGGTCCTGAGTCCCTGGAGGCAGGAATCACACTGGGGCCTTGCCCCTGTTACCTGTCTAGACAACTCCTCTTGATCCTTGTCTTAGTCATCTAGTGCTGCTGTAACAGAAATACCACACATAAGTGGCTTTAAGAAACAGAAAACTATTTTCTCACAGTTTAGGAGGCTAGAAGTCTGAATTCAGGGTACCCATTCTAGGGGAAGGCTTTCCGTCTCTGTCGGCTCTAGAGGAAGGTCCTTGTCTCTTCTGATCTTCTTTCTGCTCCTGGACGATCTTCATGTGGCTTAGCTTCTCTCTTCCCCTTTTTCTGCTTCTTTTGCTTGTTGTTTAACCTCTTCATATCTCAGAAAAGATTGCCTCAAGACACACCCTACATCAATCTTGTCTCATTAACATAACAAGGACAACTCATTCCCAAATGGGATTATAATCACAGACATAGATGTTAGGATTTAAAACACATATTTTGGGGCACACAGTTCAACCCATAACAGACCCTAACACTTAGTGTGAGAGTCTCTTCAGGCCCTGGAGGCCTTTGTAGCTGGCAGCCCCCGTTGCCCCAACGCCAGTCAGGAGCCCTTCTTCAGAGCCTGTCACTCTATGGTGATTGTCCAGCCCCCTCTCCGCTCTATCAGCTCCTTGTCTGTACCCAGCTTGGGAAGGACCATCACATGGAGGTCCCTCAGTAAGTGTTTATGGGGGTCGGGGGAGTCCTGCGTGGTCAGGGAGCAGGAAGGGGCCACTGACAGGGCAGATGGAAAGGGCCTTAGCAGCCCCGTCTACTTCACAGCTTGAGCACATCTTCTCTGACCAGTGTAGCTGCAGGCCATGAGCTGCCAGCCCCTCTGTACCATCCTGATTTATCCTCCGTGGGTCATCATCCTGCAAACTGTTCTCACAGCACTTTCCTGAGGGTGGGACAGCTTCCTCATCTTCCTCCGTCACACCCTCGCCCCACCCCCACCCCATCCATTCCTGGGCTCAGCAGGTGACAGAGCCCAGGCCGACTGATTGGACTTGAGCAATGACTTGCCTCTGGGTAAGACAATGATCTCACTGGGCTTTTTGTTTTGTTTTGCCTTTTTGTTCAAGAGCCTAAGGACTGTTTTACAACCCTTGGCCCCTTTCCGTTGGCCGGGAAAACAAGTGGGACTGGAGATCAGGAGCATGGGGAGGGGACGCTGCAGGGGTGATTGGGGCTGCTCCGGAGGCTGCCCAGAGGTGTCTCAGAATAAAGGCCTGGCAATCTATTTCTGAAAAATCTGCTATTAAAAACTCTATGGAGCACAGTTCTACTCTGACATACATGGGATCGCCATGAGTCAGCATCAACTCCCGTTGCATACATAGCAACTCCTTTCTGGGCAGAACCACAGGGACAAGTGGTTCCAGACCGCTCCCCAGCACCAGCAGTACCCTCTCCAAGCACAGAAAGCCACTACTCCATGCTGCCTGACCGCTGCCTGGAGCCCAGGACAAGGGCTGGCAGGGGAAGCCCCCACTCACTGCTCAGCACAAAATCCAGAAGCGCGCGCGCGCGCACACACACACACAGGCATTTCCTGTACACAAACACTGACACATATACACCGTGATTTGCACACAAGTACTCCCATCCATACACACACACACCCAGAGGAAGTCAGACAGGGTGAGAAATAGTGACTAGCTTTAAATAAACACAATCAGCTGTTTTAAACCTCTGGGACTAGTTGCCTTTTCTGGGCTGCAAGACACAGCTTGCCCTGAGCAACACCTGTTCAGACCTGACTTCCCAGCTCACAGCAACCACAGCTGATGGGCCAAAACAGGGGGCTGGCTCCCCCTGCTGGTACGCTTGGGAGTTCACACCAGGTTAAAAGCATGTTGCCATTGAGTCGATCCAACTCAGGGCGACCTCATGTGTGTCAGAGCCGAACTGTGCTCCGTGGTGTTTTCAATGGCTGATTTTTTGGAAGGAGATCGCCAGGTCTTTCTTCTGAGGCAACTCTGGGTAGGCTCAAACCTCCAACCTTTGGGTTAGCAGCCAAGTACGTTAACCATTTGCACCACCCAGGGACTCCCCACGGCAGGTTGGGCAACTTCATATAAACTCAGGGAACCTTCAGGGCCTCCTCTGTCCTGGAGCCTATGGGGTTTCACAGATGAATACGGAATGGTTCTTGTTTTCCCTTTGTCCTTTTCTTCCAGGTAACCAGAGTGGTTTATTCCAGTTCATGCTCCCAAAGGCAGGAGGCATCGCCCTGTGGTGTGGGAGGAAAGATGAGGCTCAGAGAGTATTAGTAACTTCCCCAGGGTCACACAGCAGTTGGGGCCAGCACGGGAATCAGCCTCATCCACTGCAGAACCAACCAGGAGGCAGAAGGGCCACTGACTCATCTGTGTCTTTCCATCTCCATCAGGCCAAGGCCCCTGAGACTCCATGCCTCGTCCCCACAGTGTTCTCCCTGGTCAGACAATGGCTAACACTGGGTCATTGACACCATCTGGCTACTTGTGACCCATCTGAACAGCAGACCCTCAGACCCTGTGGTACAAATTCAGCCCTCAGGTGGCTGTGTAACACTGAGAGCTCCTTTGGAGGAGAACAAGGAGCCATTTCTACATGCTGGGCCCACTCAGTGAGCACTCTGGGCTACATTCTGGGCCCACTCAGTGAGCACTCTGGGCTAAAGGAACCACTGATGTTCAGCAGATACTCAGTCAGAGAGACACAGAGGGCAAGGCAGGCGCCCACCCCTGTGGAATGAGTACCTGGTAGGTGTGGGTCCTGTTGTAGAAAGTGGGGGTCCAGGAAGAGGGCCTGCAATAGCTCTCCCATCAGGGAGCTCCCACCAATGAGGAGACGGGCCAGATACCAATAAGTCACAGCTCTGCCTTCAAGCAGGGAGCAGAGATGAATTTACAGGTGGGGGTTAAGCAGCTCCAAGGGCAAAGGTTGCAGGGCTCTGGAAGCTGAGGCTAGGCTGGGTTTCTCTGGTAGGGAGCAGGGTCAGGCCTAGGGCCATTAATTCCTCGTCAGGGGTCTCCAAAGTCATCCTTCCCCCGGTATCTCTCATGTCCTTCCTTTTAAGGGGCACTTGTCCTGCTGGTAGGGGCCCCTCTTTCTTCTAGAGAACATACACGTTGCAATGGTGCCATACCTTGCTTTCCTTGGGCCTCGGCCACCTCAGTCTCAGTACCCCTGGACACCCTGAGATTCATGTGGCAAGGCCTTCCAGATGAAACTTCAGGCTGAAATTAACCCTAACGACTGACTGCAGCTCACAGCCAAGCTCTTTCTTCCCAGAGTCATTGGCCAGGGACCAGGTGGCTCTCCCCATTCGGATCTCATCCCGCTTCCCTGCCCTTGAGGCTGGCATAATATAAGAAGGAGTGTGTGGGCAAGTCCCACGCCAGCCTGTGCTCTTAACCACATCACAGCCTTGTCCCTGGGCATCTTGGGAGATGGAGTTCCTTATAACTGCTGGAGTCAATGGCCCACAGGCCCCAAAGCTCAGTCTCTTCCTTCATGGAGTCCCTTCCTCCCCAATTCTCCTGTGCAGCCAAGATCCCTTATCAACAGATGCCATCACTAGGTGGGTCAGTACTGCTCCACGCCCTCAAAAGGGGGAAGCCTCATACAGGGAAGTCCCTACTTACCGTACCATGGAGATCACAAGACAAGGATTTGAAGCCAGATGGACCACAACCTGAATCCCAGTTGAACCAGTTACTATCTGTGTTACCTTGAGCAATCTACTTGACCTCTCTTAACCTCAGCTTCCAAATCTGTCAGTCAGGACAATAGTTCTTATCTTATGGGGTTGTGCAGAACTGTGACTCCAGGGGATATGAACACTGTGCCACGGACAAGGGAAGTTCAAGGATAAAAACATATGTCTTGCTGGAGTGTTAATTTTACTAGAAAAGACTAGGTAAATATATTTTAAAACATTTTTTATTGCAGTAAATATACACATAAAATTTACCATTTTCACCATTTAAGTATACAATTCAGTGCATTAATTGTATTCATAATTTGTGCAACCATCTTTGTTCCCAAACCTTTTTCATCACCCCAGGCAGAAACTCTGGGCCCACTAAGTCCCCAATTCCCCCTCCCCCAGCCCCTGCTAACCACTAATTCACTCTCTATCTCTATGCATTTGCCTGTTCTAGATATTTCATGTAAGTGGAATCAGACAATGTTTGCCTTTTTGTGTCCGGTTTATTTTACGTAGCAAAATGTCTTCAAAGTTCATCCATGTCATAGCATGTATTAGAAGTTCATTCCTTTTTATGACAAATAATATCCCATTGCATGGATATACCACATTTTGTTTATCTATTCATCTGCTGATGGACATTTCTACCTTTTGGCTATCGTGAATAGTGCTGCAGTGAACGTTGGTGTACATGTACTTGTTTGAGTCCTTGCTTTCCATTCTTTGGGGGTATATACCTAGGAGCGGAATTGCTAGGTCATATGGTAAGTCTGTATTTAACTTTTTGAGAAACTGCCAAGCTGTTTTCCACAACAGCTGCACCCTTTTACATTATGTATTCCAAATACCTAAGTGTATTTTGAAATAAACAGGCAAAATGTAAACTTCGTATAAATTTCAAGAAGAGAGACAAAACTTTCAAGAAATGCTTTTACTTATGGTTACTTGGTTTGGGTTACACTTAAGCCTTGGGGGACACTCTAACTTGGGGACTCTTCCCTGGTTAAGGGTCACTCTCTCTGCCTTTGAGTATCTTTTGATAGAAGAGTCAGAGAAACTCGGATGTGTGTGAGGAGCCGGCACCAGCCCAGTACACAGTGAGCCCTCTTCACTGGAACCGCTCTCAGCTTTCCCACAGGCTTTTGAACGCCTGAGTCTTTCCCTGTGTAAGTCTGGGTGCTCCTGGGCTCCAGGCTCGGTGTCAGGACAGCAGTCAGGTCTGGGGCTCCAGTGAGGGGCTTGCTGGTCAGAGGTTCTCTCGTGCAAATGTAGTAGCAGTATGAGAAAGGTGGGGCACTGGCAAGGTTTTATAATTATGTTTGGGCCCCTCCGGGCTCAAGATTGGGGTGAATGATATCTTCAGCTGCATTTCCTCTTCAGCAAAAGGGCCCTTCCCTGGGGAGTCCAGGACACATGACACTCATTCTGTAGGCTTAAGCAACTCTGTATTCACAGATTCCAGGCTGGGGAGTGTGGAGATAAGGCAAGTATGGCTCGCTCTACTACTCTGATGACCTGGTCATATGCTCTGGCAAGAAGCTTTGGGGAAAGGACTAACTCTGGAAGTTTGACTGGGGACAGGGTTCAGCAACTATCTCCAGGAGCTGTGGTCAGGTTTGAGAGCATGAGATCTACCACCGTACATTCCAGAATATCTGGAGAAGGGGAAAAGGAGGTGAGGTTGTACCTACTACATTGAGGCTGAGCTAAGCACTTTGCATAAGCTTCAGTTAATACAACAACTTCTATATGGCAGATAGCATTATCTACGTGCCAGAGAGGTCATGTGACTTGCCCAAGGCCATACACCTAGTGTTGTAGAAGCTGCTAGTGGTTCCCCAATAATTTTCTACTACTTTATCATGGTAAGGTAAGTTTTAGCAGAAAACATGACTTCCTGGGCTGAAAACTACTCCATTTCCCAGCCTCCTGTGTGGTTCGGTGTGGTCATGTGACTGAGTTCTGGCCAACGAGAAGTAAACAGAAGTGTCACGTGGCAGTATTGGGAACCTTCCTTAAGAGACAACTTGTGGTTATGCTCTCTATTCCTTCTTCTTTGTCCTTCCCTCCATTTTGCTGCTTGGTAACCAAGTGCCACCTTGGACCACAAGGACAAGGGCCATCTGCCCACTAGGAATGGCAACTCAGGAAGCTGGAAGGAGACTGGGACGTCAGATCAGCCCTGGCCTCCTACCTCTGGGCTTTTATGTGAGAGGAAAATTAACTTCTGCCTTGTTTAAGCTAGCGTTGTTGTGGGTCTTCTGTTACTCTCATTTGTACCTCATCCTAACTAAGAAAACTAGTAAGTGATAAGTGGGGATTTAAACCAGAGTCACAAATGTCTGAAGCCCCCACTTCTCCACCACAACTTGATGTTTCCGGGGTTCCTATACGTGCTCCTGATATCGCTCCAACAGGTCATAGGTGTGCAGCGTTACTGAGATGGCAGGGAGGGGTGGTTGTTGGGAAAGGGAAGGGGCTTGTTCCCTCCGCATCTTCATAGGCGTTCATTCCAAGAATGGCTCAGGGGCCTTGGCTGGGTCTGGAGGCAGCTTGGAGGCTAACGCCCCGGACCTCAAGACAGGGGCCTATCTACAGAAAAGAGTGCCTATGGCAATTAGTTTTAAATTGCTGAATGATCTCTCACAGCTAGCAATGGAAACAGCGATGCCAATAGAAGCTGCTGGTTAGTGCCCCTCCTCAGGTGGCACCCAGGGCACGTGCCCTCCCTGCCGTACCTTAGTTTGCCTCTGCCTTGGGAAGATGGCAGAGATGACACCTCCCATAAGAGCCGAGACTCCAGCCTTCTGCCGCACATGCACCCTTGTGGCAGGTGAAGGCAGCGCTCAGGTAGCTCTGGGACTCTCTCTGAAATCTGACCTGGGGCTCCCAATTTTCTCTGACAGACTCTGGTTTGGTGAGACACCTCTGAAATGGAGACCCCTGGCTAAGAGACCCTGGGGAAACAGGAGCACCCTCTTTCCATGGGGGAGTTTTTCTGTAGTTTTGTGAGCTCAGCCAAATGTCAGGTAGGCAAGGCATGGTGCCCTTCTGAGATTAAGGAAGTATATTTTCTCCTCCTTAATCTCAGAAGGGGAGGTTGCCAGCTTCAGGGCTATGTAGGGCTCTGTCTGAGTTAAAAGGGCTGTAAGATCCTCCTGGTAAACTATCAGAGCCAGCATGTCACTGAGAGGCTGAATAGGACCCCCAGCAGCTGGCTGTATATCTGGGAGGATGCCACTTACAAATAAACAATACCTGTTTACTAGTTGGACGATCTTGAGAAAGTCTCCTACCTTCTTAATCTCCTTATTCATAAAATAGGGATGATCATTTCTTCCTCTCAGAGTTACTGTAAATATGGAATGAAATAATAAATATGAAAACACTCCAAAATCTATAAAGTATCTACAATTGTGAAGGATGGCTATTTCTATTTGTAGATTAGAAATAACTACTGTAGTTGATGCTGTTGGTGCCCCAATCAGATGCCCTTTCCTGGGCCTCTGCATGCACCCCCAGCTGCTGTGAGGGTTGACTGCTGGCAGCTCACAGCTGCCTCCTTTTCCAGAGAATTCCTTCCGTTGAATGAGAGCTGCCTTGCTTGAGGGCCTGCAGTCAATGATTGCCTGACACAGGGGTCCAGAAGGCCAGTCCCCTCACCTGAAGACAGGATTAACTCTGATATGATTCATGCTCTAGAGCTCCCCATGGGATCAGCTGATTCCACTACAGCTGAGACTGAGGCTGTGCTTAGCTCCTTACACTGCCCTGTCCTGCCTCCTTCTCTTTTTCCTGAAGGTTCTTCCTCAATAGGCCGCATATGCTCCAATCTGTCTCCGGCTCTGCTTTTAGAAAACCTGACCCAAGTATGGAAACAACCCTGGTGGCGTAGTGGTTAAGAGCTATAGCTGCTAACCAAAAGGTTGGCAGTTCAAATCCACCAGGCACTCCTTGGAAGCCCTATGGGGCAGTTCTACTCTGTCCTAGGGTTGCTGTGAGTCGGAATCGACTCAATGGAGAGACACCTAAGTGTCTTCCTCAGAAAGTTGCTGTGGCGTAATGTCGATAAAGAGATTCATACAGTACCTGGCTTATGGTGAGTGTTCAATAAGTGTTAGAGATTGTTATTACCCGTGAGACCTCTCAGGGTGATGGTTATTGTTGTTAGGTGCTGTCAAGTCGGTTTAGACTCATAGTAACCCCATGTATCACAAAACAAAGCATTGCCTGGTCCTGCACCATCCTCACAATCATTGCTATGTTTGAGTCTGTTGTTGCAGCCACTGCGTCAGTCCATCTCGTTGAGTGTCTTCCTCTTTTTCGCTGACTCTCTACTTTACCAAGCACGATATCCTTCTCCAGGGATGGTTCCTCCTGATAACATGTCCAAAGTACATGAGATGAAGTCTTGCCATCCTTGTTTCTAAGGAGCATTCTGGCTGTACTTCCTCCAAGACAAATTTGTTCGTTCTTCTGGCAGTCCGTGGTATATTCAATATTCTTCACCAACACCTGAATTCAAAAGCATCAATTCTTCTTCAGTCTTCCTTATTCATTGTCCAGCTTTCACATGAATATGAAATGATTGAAAATACCATGGCTTGGGTTAGGTGCACCTTAGTACTCAAAGGGACGTTAAGTGTGATGGTAAGGGTGGAAATCTGGTGGATTAGTCAATGGATTGAATTTTACATCCTAAGGGAATGGGAAAGGTAGAGAAAGGCAGCTGGATTTTCTTGGAGATCATTGGTTCTCTCCACTTTGAGCAGTAAACGAGGGTCCTTAGCTCAGGCATCGGTGGTTCAGCGGTAGAATTCTCGCCTTCCGTGCGGTAGACCAGGGTTTGATTCCCAGCCAATGCGCTTCATGCGCAGCCATCAGCCGTCTGTCGGTGGAGGCTTGCGTGTGGCTACGATGTTGAATGGATTTCAGTGGAGTTTCCAGACTAAGACAGACTAGGGAAAAGCCTGACAATCTACTTTGGAAAATTAGCCAGTGAAAAAAACCCTGTGGATCACAATGGCCCGACCTACAACTGATCATGGGGACGGCGCAGGACCAGGCAGCTTTTGGTTCTGAAGCACAGGGGGTCACCTTGAGCCCGGGCAGCTAACAGCAGCAAAACCACAAAATCAAATCGATGGAAATAATTTCAGTCATTACATATGTTTACCAACAGAGGGCGCCATTTCCACATAAATCGTGTTTTTCCTCTGGCAGTGCACTCCGTGGAAACCCCTAGGCGGCAGTTCTACTCTGTCCTATAGGGTCACTATGAGTCAAAATCGACTTGATGGCAATGGGTTTTTAATCCGAACCAGGTTTCCTCAAAGCAGCCCAGGTTGTGGGGGAGTGTGAGGGGCAGAGTTACACGATAGGGCAGCACATAGGAAAGTGCCTGAAGATTGGCAGAGGTATAGGAGAGGGCAGGACTGGGAGAAACAGGGAGTCAAGCTGGGCAGGGAAGTCTTCCTGGGAAGTGAGCTTGAGCCGGGAAGTCAGAAATAGCATTCCAAGGGGAAGCCACCACCCTAGGCTTGGTGATCAGGCCTGGGCAAGCATAATGTCAGCAAGGGTGGCTAAGGGAGGGCAGGAAGGACACCGAAGAGGGGGACAGGACTGATTTCCAGCCACGGAGTCTAGGAGGACAACAACGGACCCACCGACACAGGCGGAAGTAGGAGGGAGACAGTTTTTATGAAACACCGAAAGCACCCTCACCAACTGGTCTGACTGCCCTGTTACAGAGTCCTCTACAGTGAGCTCACCTCACACAGCGCCCCTTCCAACAAGCCGTAAGTCTACAGGATTCCTCTGTGCAGATTCCAGAAACTGGTACAGTACTCAGAGGTGCTAACAGTCTCCAGATCCCACTGGTTCTTTCCAGTAGAATAGAGAAGCCAAAAATGCCCCACAGCTTCCCTTGTCTCTGAGCTAGGGGTATCAGTCAGCGTGGAACCAGGGACAGAAATTTGAGCAGAGGAGACTTGATATAAAGAATGAACTATTTTCAGGGAATTAACTACACAGTGGGAATAAAAGGGAGTGTCAAAGCATATGATAGCGCTGAGGGAGAAAACACAAACTAGGAACAAACTTGGAAGGAGGGTGTCTTAGTTCCCTAGTCTATTATGACAGAAATACCACAAATGGGTGGCTTGAACAAACAAATTTATTTTCTTACAGTTCAGGGGGCTAGAAGTCTGAATTCAGGGCACCAGCTCTAGGAGAAGGCTCTCTTTATGTCCTGTCTGGGGGGAAAACCCTTGTCTCAGTTTCTCTAGCCCGCCATTGATGGAATTTGCTAGGAGTTAGCGCCAGTGGGACTCAGAGTCCTGGGAGTAAGTAGCAAGGAAAGCACAATGGAACCAGGAAGACAAGCCGCTTCTTCATCCCGCTCTCTAGCGCCCTCTACTGACAAAGCTTAACATGGTGCCAGCGAGCAAGCAGAAATGTTCCAAGCGCCAATAAACCGTGGACCTGCAGCTGAAAGTTGATAACTGGTACAAGGTGTCAATGGGCTCCATTGTGGGGTGGGGAATCTTTCCATAAAACTTTTTTGGAAAATATTACTTGAGTAAATATTCCTAACAGCTGACAAATGAATCAAAATAAAGAACTCAATAGAAAACATGCAGTATAAAATAAAAGGCAAAGAACAAACAAACAAAAAAACCTAAATAAAACTATATAAACTAAATAATTGTGGTGGTTGTTGTTTTTCTTGTTAGGTGTCGTTGAGTCATAGTGACTCATAGCGACCCTATGTAACAAAATGAAACACTGCCCAGTTCTGTGCCATCCTCACAATTGTTATGCTTGAGCCCATTGTTGCAGCCACTGTGTCAATCCACCTCGTTGAGGGTTTTCCTCTTTTTCATTGACCCTCTACCTTACCATGCATGATGGCCTTCTCTAGGGACTGATCCCTCCTGACAACATGTCCAAAGTATGTGAGATGTAGTCTCGCCATCCTTGCTTCTAAGGAGCCTTCTGGTTGTACTTCTTCCAAGACAGATTTGTTCATTCTTTCGGCAGTCCATGGTATATTCAATATTCTTCACCAACACCACAATTCAAAGGCGTCAATTCTTCTTCAGTCTTCCTTATTCATCATTCAGCTTTCGCATGCATATGATGCAATTGAAAACACCGTGGCTTGGGTCAGGCGCACCTTAGTCTTCAAGGTGACATCTTTGATTTTCAACACTTTAAAGAGGTCTTTTGCAGCAGATTTGCCCAATGCAATGTGTCTTTTGATTTCTTGACTGCTGCTTCCATGGGTGTTGATT
>NW_004443971.1:12652214-12660183 GCF_000243295.1 Trichechus manatus latirostris
TAATCCATACTGAAGGCTGTGGTCTTTGATCTTCATCAGTAAGTGCTTCAAGTCCTCTTCACTTTCAGCAAGCAAGGTTGTGTCATCTGCATATCGCAGGTTGTTAATGAGTCTTCCTCTAATCTTGATGCCACATTCTTCTTCATATACTCCAGCTTCTCTGATTATTTGCTCAGCATACAGATGGAATAGGTACGGTGAAAGGATACAACGCTGACGCACACCTTTTCTGACTTTAAACCACACAGTATCCCCTTGTTCTGTTCAAACGACTGCCTCTTGATCTGTGTATAGGTTCCTCATGAGCACAATTAAGTGTTCTGGAATTTCCATTCTTCACAATGTTATCCATAATTTGTTATGATCCACACAGTCGAATGCTTTGCATAGTCAATAAAACACAGGTAAACATCTTTCTGGTATCCTCTGCTTTCAGCCAGGATTCGTCTGACATTAGCAATGATATTGATATCCCTGGTTCCATGACCTCTTCTGAATCCGACTTGAATTTCTGGCAGTTCTCTGTCGATACAATGCTGCAGTCACTTTTTTTGAAAGATCTTCAGCAAAATTTTACTTGTGTGTGGTATTAATGATATTATTCAATAATTTCCGTATTCATTTGGATCACCTTTCTTGGGAATAGACATATAGATCTCTTCCAGTCGGTTGCCCAGGTAGGTGTCTTCCAAATTTCTTGGCATAAAATGAGTGAGCACTTCCAGCACTGGATCTGTTTATTGAAACATCTCAATTGACATTCCATCAATTCCTGGAGACTTGTTTTTCACCAATGCCTTCAGAGCAGCTTGGACTTTTTCCTCAGTACCATCAGTTCCCGATCATATGCTACCTCCTGAAATGGTTTAACGTCAACCAATTCTTTTTGGTATGATGACTCTTTGTATTCCTTCCATCTTCTTTTGATGCTTCCTATGTCGTTTAATATTTTCCCCTGTAGAATCCTTCACTATTGCAACTCGAGGCTTGAATTTTTTTCTTCAGTTATTTCAGCTTCAGAAATGCCAAGCGCGTTCTTCCCTTTTAGTTTTCTATCTCCAGTTCTTCGCACATTTCATTATAATACTTTACTTTGTCTTCTCGAGCCGCCCTTTGAAATCTTCTGTTCAGTTCATCATTTCTTCCTTTTGCTTTAGCTACTCGACATTCAAGAGCAAGTTTCAGAGTCTCTTCTGACGTCCATTTTGGTCATCTCTTTCTTTCCTGTCTTTTTAATGACCTTTTGCTTTCTTCATGCATGATGTCCTAGATGACATTCCACAACTCGTCTGATGATTCCACAACTCGTCATTAATGTTCAACACGTCAAGTCTATTCTTGAGATGGTCTCTAATTTTCTTCAGTTTCAGCTTGAGATGGTCTCTAATTTTCTAATTTTCTTCAGTTTCAGCTTGAACTTGCATATGAGCAATTATGGTCTGTTTGGCAGTCGGCCCTGACCTTGTTCTGACTGATGATATTGAGCTTTTCCGTCGTCTCTTTCCACAGATGTAGTCAATTTGATTCCTGTGTATTCCATCTGGTGAGGTCCATATGTATAGTCGCTGTTTATGTTAGTGAAAAACGGTATTTGTAAAGAAGTCGTTGGTCTTGCAAAATTCTATCATGCGCTCTCCAGCATCATTTCTATCACCAAGGCTG
The DNA here is from genome assembly GCF_000243295.1 of Trichechus manatus latirostris. Taxonomy (NCBI): domain Eukaryota; kingdom Metazoa; phylum Chordata; class Mammalia; order Sirenia; family Trichechidae; genus Trichechus; species Trichechus manatus. Next base: position 12,653,877 of record NW_004443971.1, read on the forward strand.
TATTTTCCAACCACCAATCCTTCTTTCATTCCAACTTTTGCATTCCAGTCAAATAACTGTGATTAGTATGGCATAGACATCAATAATTTTTCTTAATTCCTAAAATTATATATAAATAGTAACAATTTTAGAATTATAAACTGGAGTTTTTATATCACAATTTACTTTGACCAAAACTGGGAGGTAGCAAAGGAGAGTGTATTAAATTTTTCATCTATTGCAGGTATCACAGTTATGATTTTATTCTTTTTTTTTTTACTTTGCTTTAGATGAAGTTTTACCGAGCAAATTCTTTTCTCATTAAACAATAATATACATATTATTTTGTGACATTGGTTACCAAATCTGCAACTTGTCAACACTCTCTCCTTCTCTACCTTGGGCTCCCAATTTCCATTCGTCCAGTTTTCCTGTCCCCTCCTGCCTTCTTGTTCTTGTCCCTGGGCTAGTGTGCCCATTTAGTCTCTTATACATGGTTGAGCTAGGCATATTGTTGTTTGTTTTGTGGGTCTGTCTAATCTTTGGCTGAAGGGTAAACCTCAGGATTGACTTCAGTACTGAGTTAAAAGGTGTCTGAGGGGCATACTATTGGCTTTCTCTAGTCTCTGTCAGACCAGTAAGTCTAGTCTTTTTTTGTGAGTTAGAATTTTGTTCTACATTTTTCTCCAGCTCTGTCCAGGACCTTCTATTGTGATCCCTGCCAGCGCAGTCAGTGGTGGTAGCTGGGCACCATCTAGTTGTGCTGGACTCAGTCTGGTGGAGCCTGTGGTAGTTGTGGTCCATTAGTCCTTTGGACTCATCTTTGCCTCTGTCTTTGGTTTTCTTCATTCTCCCTTGCTCCAGTTGGGATGGGACCAGTAGAGTATCTTAGATGGCCGCTTACAAGCTTTTAAGACCCCAGACACTACTCACCGAAGTAGGACTTAGAAAATTTTCTTTATAAACTATGTTACGCCAGTTGAGCTAGATGTTCCCTGAGACCATGATCTCCAGCCCTCAGCCCAGTAATTTGGTCCCTCAGGGAGTTTGGATGTGTCTATGAATCTTCTATGAATTTGCCTTCATCAAGTTGTGCTCACTTCCCCAGTATTGTATACTGTCTTACCCTTCACCAAAGTTACCACTTATCTATTGTCTATTTAGTATTTCCCCCCCACCCCTCCCATCCCTGGTAACCAACAAAGATTGTTACTCTTTGTGTGTAAACTTCTTCATGGGTTTTTACAATAGAGGTCTCATACAATATTTGTCCTTTTTATGATTGACTTATTTCTCTAAGCGTAATGCCCTCCAGATTCATCCATGTTGTGAGATGTTTCACAGATTCATCATTGTTCTTTATTGTTACATAGTATTCCATTGCGTGTATGTACCATAGTATTTTTTATCCATTTATCTGTTGATGGGCACTTAGGTTGTTTCCATCTGTTTGCTATTGTGAACAATGCTGCAATGAACACGGGTGTGCATGTGTCTGTTTGTGTGATGGCTCTTACTGCCCTAGGATATATTTCTACGAACAAGATTGCTACGTCTTATGGTATTTCTATTTCTAGCTTTTTAAGGAAGCGTCATATCGTTTTCCAAAATGGTTGTACCATTTTGCACTCCCACCAGCAGTGCACAAGAGTTCCAATCTCCCCGAAGCCTTTCCAACATTTGTCATTTTGTGTATTTTGGATTAGTGCCAGCCTTGTCGGGGTGAGATGGTATCTCACTGTAGTTTTGATTTGCATTGATCTAATGGCTAGTGATCGCAAGCATTTCCCCATGCGTCTGTTAGCCACCTGAATGTCTTCTTTGGTGAAGTGTCTGTTCATATCCTTTCCCCATTTTTTAATTGGATTATTTGTCTTTTTGTTGTAGAGGTGTTGAATTTTCCTATAGATTTTAGAGATTAGACATTTGTTGGATATGTCATAGCCAAAACTTTTTTCCCAGTCTGTAGGTTCTTTTTCACTCTTTTGGTGACGTCTTTTGATGAGCATAGGTGTATAATTTTTAGAAGATCCCCGTTATCTGCTTATCTTCTGGCGTTTATGTATCGTTAGTTATGGCTTGTATTCTATTTATGCCATGTGTTAGGGCCTCTAATGTTAACCCTATTTTTTCTTCTATGATCTTTATAGTTTCTGGTTTTATATTTAGGTCTTTGATCCATTTTGAATTAGTCTGTGTGTATGGTGTGAGGTATGTGTCTTGTTTCATTTTTTTACAGATGGACATCCAGCTTTGCCAGCACCATTTGTTAAAAAGACTGTCTTTTCCCCACTTAAAGACTTATAGATGCCCTTAATTATGTTGAGGAATTTCCCTTCTATTCCTATTTTATTTAGAGTTTTTATTAGGAATGAGTGTTGGACTTTATCAAATGCTTTTTCTGTGCCAATTGAGATAGATGATCATTTGATTCTTTTTTTGTTTGTTTGTTTTATTTTGGATTACATTGATTGATTTTCTAATGTTGAACCATCCTTGCAAACCTGGTATGAATCCCACATGGTTGTGATTTTAGTCTTGATGTTAATAAATTTAAGTTGGGATTGTTTTTATTGTACTTTAGATGAAGGTTTATAGAACAAACAGTTTCTCATTAAACAGTACACATATTGTTTTATGACATTGGTTAACAACCCCATGACATGTCAACACTCTCCCTTCTCGACCTTGGAGGACCTTTTTTTTTCTTAAGTTGGGATTTTTTTTTAATGAAAAGTATCCATCCACTAGTAGAATAAAAGTTGAGTAGAAAATTTCCAAGCAATTAGAGAGGGGGAAAAACAAGGAAAATTGACTGATATACCAAAAGACAAGAAAATAATAAAGATAGACAAAAATATATAAAGTACAAAATAAGATTACAGTAAGTCAGTCTTACCAGTAGTCATAGTAAATGTGAATGTTTTCAGAAGACATACTTAAATTAAAGTGGTACCGAATGGTTAAAAACAAGGGGACAGGCAAAGATATACCAAGAAAATGCAAATACAAAGAAAACAGAGAAAGTAAAATTTAAGGCAAAAAGCAAAGACTGGGAAATAGAAAGCATAAAAGTAGCTACAATGTATATATAATAATCATAAAGTTCAATGCATAAAATAATAATACACTGAAATCTATAATGTGAAACATATTAAAAATTCAGAAACTGTCAAAACCTCAAGTGGCGTGAGAGAAGAGAAACTTTAAAATACCACTCTTTTGAAAAATTGATCAAAGAATAAATTAAGATACAGAGAGATGGCAGCTTCTGGTAATGGCAGATTAGGTCATTTGGGCCAACCCTCTCACTAAGGACAACTAGAAGAACTGAACAAAAGATTAAAACACCTGCCTGAAAGCACAGGAGAGTCAACAAAGTAGTGTAGAATTATGGGCAAAAATCCGAAAGAAAACAGATATGCTGCAAGATGAGCCCTGCATTTTGCCTTCTTCGGCCCTGGGATGCTGGACTATGATGAAAAGGTAGCTTAGAGGCTGAGCATTACCTTTGGCAGCCTCATGAGGCTAGCGGGGGAGTCTAGAACCTACCAAAGTGGTGTGGGGGCCCCAGTAACCTCCCCCTATATACACATACACTTTGGGTTGGAATTCAAGAGATTGTATCAGAGGAGAGTCATTTGGTCCTTGGGCACTGCAGCACAGCTTCAAGTCATCTGGGTGACCCAAAAAAAAAAAAAAAAATCCCAATTTCTGAAGCTGGATTAAAGGTTTCCCAAACTGCAAGCACTCCTAGGTTTGCTAGGCTTGGCCGATGCAAATAAAAATCTCCAGAGGAAAATTAAATCACTCCAGCCCTCAATTATTCCTACAAACAGTTTTGCAAATACAATGTCATTAGGAGGTAGAAAGTCCTCAGAGAACATTGTTACTACCAGAATATCACGTGCTAGCCAGGTAATTTACAAAACCATAGGTTTTGAAAGCCTATCAGACAGCAGAACCTAGGATGCAAAAAACAAAACAAAAATAAAAACTAAAAATCCAGAAAGTGATAAGCCCTCCCAAGAGAAAGAGACCCATAGCTGCTTTAATCCTCAGTGGAACAGCAAGAAGAAAAGGCCACCAGGGACAAGGGTAAGAAGAAACCAACATGGGCTGGCATGATTCTATACAGAATCCCAAGAAGCCCCAGCCACAAAGAGAGTTTGTACCTACTTACCAAATCTTTCCCATGGACCTTCACCAGGTATGAAGATTGAGGGCTGTTATGGATTGAATCGTGTCCCTCTAAAATACATGTTGGAATTCTAACCTCTATACCTGTGGATGTAATGTAATGTAATTACCTTAAAACCAACCAGCTGCCATTGAGTCTATTCCAACTCATGGCAACTGTGAGAAGGCAATCCTTCAGACAAACCCAGAAGTTGGTTTTCCCCATTTTCCCCAACTAGCATCTTGAGGCTTTAGAATAATCCACCTCCCACCCCCCACCCTGACTCCCTGAAGCCTACTGGTTTCTCTGAATAAGCAGCAGGGCAAAAGAAATACTATTCCAGGCTAGACTCCAAAAGGTGTAGCCATCCCCCTCCTCAGGTGGCCAGGTGGGAAAATCTATATTGCGCTCTGTTTAGCAAGTCACATAGAGTCTGGGGTATAAGAATGGTCAGGGGAGGGACTTCACAGTCCCTCACCTACAGTGCCAGGTGGGAGCTCGCATAGCAGAGCTTTCCATCTCACCTAACTAGCCTACCTAGCTAGGGGGGATCAGCTTAAGGAAGGCGTTTTGAGTTCCTCACAGTACAAAGTAGGGTATGCATAGAAGAGTCATTATCTCTGCCTGGACAGCCTTTTCAAGTCAAGGGGGGATTGGATCAAAAATGGGTTTGCAATTGTTCTGGTGTGCTATCTACTTCTTTTTGTAAGCAACAAAGTTACTTTTCCATATGCTGATGTTCTGAGGGTGTCTTGTGTGTTCAGGCTCTTATCGGATGAACTGATATTCATGGAGGGATCACTGTTAGTGATTGGTATCCTCTTCCAAAGGCCACCTGGCTATTCAAAACCCTGGAATCACCACAGCAACCCCATGTGTGTCAGAGTAGAACTGTGCTCCATAGGGTTTTCAATCATCAGAGCTTTCTTCCGAGGTACCTTTCTTCCTAGCTCCAGTCTTTTGGTTAATAGTAAAGTGCGTTAATCATTTGAACCACCCAGGGACGCCATAATTACTTTATATCTAATGCAATGTAATGTAATGACGTTCCACAATATAATGTAATTATATTCCATAATGCAATCTAATGTAATGTTATCAATTGAGGTCATACCAGTGTAGGATGCATCCTAAACCTAATCACTTCTGAGTTATATAAAGATCAGCATAGACACACACACACACACACACACACACACAGGGGTGGTGAAAGTCAGATGCCTTGTGAGGATCATCTTAGATATAACACCAAAGCACAAGCAACAAAAGAAAAATGTAGAAAACTTGAACTTCATCAAAATTAAAAGTACTTGTGCATCAAAGGACATTTATCAAGAAAATGAAGACAATGTACAGAACAGAAGAAAATATTTGGAAATTATATACTTGATAAGGAAAATGTATTAGAAACCACATTGTAACAACAAAAAGACTACAACCCAGTTAAAAAATGGTCAAAGGACTTAAATAGACATGTCTTTCTTTTTTTTTCTTTTTTTTATTGTACTTTAGATAAAGGTTTACAGAACAAATAGTTTCTCATTAAACAGTTAGTACACATAAAACATATTGTTTTATGACAATGGTTAACATCCCCACGACATGTCAACACTGTCCCTTCTCGACCTTGGGTTCCCTATTACCAGCTTTCCTGTCCCCTCTTGCCTTTTAATCCTTGTCCCTGGACTGTTGTGCCCCAGTAGTCTTGTTTTGTTTTATGGGGCTGTCTAATCTTTGGCTGAAGGGAGAAACTTGGAGTGATTTCATTACTGAACTAAAAGGGTGTCCTGGGGCCATACTCTTGGGGTTTCTCCAGTCTCTGTCAGGCCAGTAAGTCTGGTCTTCTTTTGTGAGTTAGAATTTTGTTCTACATTTTTCTCCACCTTTGTCCAGGACCCTCTGTTGTGATCCCTGTCAGAGCAGTCAGTGGTGGAAGCCAGGCACCATCTAGTTGTACTGGACTCAGTCTGGTGGAGGCTGTGGTAGTTGAGGTCCATTAGTCCTTTGGACTAATCTTTCCCTTGTATCTTGTTTTCTTAATTCTCCCTTACTCCCAAAGGGGTGAGACCAGTGGAGTATCTTAGATGGCTGCTCACAGGCTTTTAAGACCCCAGATGCTACTCACCAAGGTAGAATGTAGAACATTTT
>NW_004443971.1:12661149-12662356 GCF_000243295.1 Trichechus manatus latirostris
AGATTTTAGAGATTAGACCTTTGTCTGACTTCTAATGTCCAAAAATTTTTTCCCAGTCTGTAGATTCCCTTTTTACTCTTTTGGTGAAGTCTTTTGATGTGTTTAATTTTTAGAAGATCCCGGTTATCTAGCTTATCTTCTGGAGTTTGTGTGTTGTTGGTTATGATTTGTATCCTGTAAATGCTGTGTATTAGGGCCTCTAGTGTTATCCTATTTTTCCTTCTATGAACTTTATAGTTTTTGGCTTTATATTTAGGTCTTTGATCCATTTTGAATTAGTTTTTGTATATGATGTGAGGTATGGGTCCTGTTTCATTTTTTTGCAGATGGACATCCAGTTTTGCCAGCAACATTTGTTAAAAAGACTGATCCCCATCTGATGGACTTTGGGCCTTCGTCAAAGATTAGGTGACTGTAGGTAGATGGATTTACATCTGGGTTCTCAATTCTGTTCCATTGGTCAATGTATCTGTCATTGTGTTACTGCAAAACGCAGGTCTGAGCCATCTGCCACAAAAGCCAATACTGAGACAGGGGTGAGGTGAGGAGCAAGAGTGTTTTATTGTATATCGATATACAGGAGACAGAGGGGAATGAGCTCCTCCAAAATCTGCCTCCCCTTCTGGAGACTGATCAGAGGATTTTATAGGGACAGGGTCAGGGTCTGAAGAATCTATGGAATGTTAGTTCCCCTTTGAGGTGGGCACAATGACCTCATTCCAGACATGTTAACCTTCTGTGAGTATTCTTGAAGATCCTCTGAGGCCATCCCAGACATGTTGACCTTCTGTGAGTATTCCTGAAGATCCTCTGAGGCCATCCTGGTTTCAGTCACAACATGGTTCCTTTGTTCAGTCGTCTCGCCTTCAGATTTTATCACTTATTGTTCCACCTCCCAAAGAGGAACTTAGATTAATTTTAAACTTTTATAAAATCATGGGAAAACAGGATGGAAGAGAGAAGGAAAATAAATCAGAATCACAGGAGCATGCAGAAATGAACTATGCAAGCTATGCATTAACAATACCACAATACTTGAGATGCTAGGTCTACACAGCTGACAATAAATGTGAAATTCCCATTCAGCCCCTTTCAGTTGTACCAGTACCAGGCTGTTTTCACTACTGTAGCTGTATAGTAGGTTCGGAGGTCAGGTAGTTCGAGCCCTCCTACTTTATTCTTCTTCAATGGTGATTTACTTATCCGG
>NW_004443971.1:12662939-12664091 GCF_000243295.1 Trichechus manatus latirostris
CTCATTACCAATTTGGATGCTCTTTATTTCTTTTTCTTGCCTTATTGCTCTAGCTAGGACTTCCAGCACAGTGTTAAATAGGAGTGGTGGTAAAGGGCATTCTTGTCTCGTTCCTGTTCTCAAGGGGAATATTTTCAGCCTCTCTCCACTAAGAATGATGTTGGCTGTTGGTTTTGCATAGATGCCCTTTATTATGTTGTGAAATTTACCTTCTATGCCTATTTTATTGAGAGTTTTTCTCAAGAATGGGTGTTGGACTTTGTCGAATGCCTTTTCTGTGTCAATTGAGATGATCATGTGATTCTTTTCTTTCCTTTTGTATATGTGGTGGATTACATTGATTGGTTTTCTAATGTTGAACCATCCTTGCATACCTGGTATGAATCCTACTTGGTCGTGGCATATTATTTTTTTGATATGATGCTGAATTCTACTGGCTAGAATTTTTGCATCTATATTCATGAGAGATATTGGTCTGTAATTTTCTTTTTTGTGGCATCTTTGCCTGGTTGTGGTATCAGGATTATGCTGGCTTCATAGAATGAATTCAGAAGTGTCGCTTCCTTTTCTATGTTCTGAAATAGTTTGAGTAGTACTGGTATAAGCTCTTCTCTGAATGTTTGGTAGAACTCTCCAGTGAAGTCATCTGGGCCAGGGCTCTTTTTGGTTGGGAGTTTTTTTTAATTACTTTTTCAATCTCTTCTCTTGTTACAGTCTGTTCAGATTCTCAACGTCACTTTGTGTTAGTTTGGGTAGGTAGTGTGTTTCTAGAAATTTATCCATTTCCTCTAGGTTTTCAAATTTGTTGGCGTATAGGTTTTCATAATACTCTGTTAGGATCCTTTTTATTTCAGTTGGGTCTGTTGTAATGTCCCCCAGTTCATTTCTTATTTGGGTTATTTGCATCCTCTCCTGTTTTTCTTTTGTCATTCTGGCCAGTGGTTTGTCGATTTTGTTGATCCTTTCAAAGAACAAACTTTTGGTTTTGTTGATTCTTTCTATTGTTTTTCTATTCTTTATTTATTTATGCTCTGATCTATATTATTTCCTTTCTTCTAGTGTCTGTGGGCTTTTTTTGCTGTTCTCTATTTGTTTAAGTTGTGTAATTAATGTTTTGATTTTGTCTCTTTCTTCTTTTTTTATATGTGCATC
>NW_004443971.1:12664197-12670878 GCF_000243295.1 Trichechus manatus latirostris
GTCAGAGAAGATACTTTGTATTATCTCAACGTTTTGGATTTTGTTGAGGGTTGCTCTGTGGCCTAAGATGTGGTCTAGAATAGACATTTCTTGAAAGAAGATCTACAAATGGCCAGTAAGCATATGAAAAAGTGCTAAACATCGTTAGTGATTAAGGAAAGGCAAATCTAAACCACAATGAGATGCCACTTCACATCCACTAGGATGGTTATTATCAGAAAAACAGAAAATAACCAGTGTTGGTGAGGATGTGGAGAAACAGAAACTTTTATGCATTGCTGGTAGGAATGTAAAATGGTGCAGCCATTGTGGAAAACAGTTTGGTGGTTTTTCAAAGAGTTAAACGTGGAATTACACATGACCCAGCAATTCCACTCTTAGGTTTATACACAAAAATGCTTGAAAGTACCGACTCAAACAGATACTTGTACACAAATATTCATAGCAGCATTAATAACAATAGCAAAAAGGTGGAAACAACCCAAATATCTATCAACAGATGAATGGATAAATACAATGTTGTATATACATACAGTGGAATATTATTCAACCATAAAAAGGAATGAAGTTCTGATACATGTTACAACGTGGATGAACCTTGAAAATATTACACTGAGTGAAGTAAGTCAGTCACAAAAAGACAAATATATATGATCTCACTTATATGAAATAGGCAAATATATAGAAACCAAAGCTTATTAATGGTTAAGGGGGGAGGGGGGAAAAAGGGAGTTATTGTGTAGGAGGCACTGCGTTTATGTTAACAGTGGTGAAATAATTTGGAAAAGGATAGTGATAATGGCTGCACAACATGAAGAATGCAATCAATGTCATTGAATTATACATGTAAAAATTGTTGAATTGGCAAATGCTTTGCTATGTATATTTCTACCATGATAAATAAAAAAGAAGGAAAAAAGAATACTTGAATCCTTAAAAGAGGCTTCTGAAAATATATAATGTTAGAAAATGAAAAGTGACTGTACCATTTTGCATTCTTACCAGCGATGAATGAGAGTTCCTGTTGCTCCACATCCTCACCAGCATTTGATGTTGTTGTGTTTTGGATTTTAGCTATTCTAATAGGTGTGTCCACCACCCATCTGTCAGTTTGACCTACTGTGGTGGCTTGCATGTTACTATGATGCTGGAACCTATGCCACTGGTATTTAAAATACCAGCAGGATCACCCATGGTGGACAGGTTTCAGCGACGCTTCCAGACTAAGACAGATTAGGAAGAAAGGTCTGGTGATCAACTTCTGAAAATTAGCCAATGGAAACCTTATGGATCACAACAGAATATTGTCCAATACAGTGCTGACAGACGAGCCCCTATATTGAAGGCACTACAAACTAGCTACAAAATGGACTCAAGCATACCAATGATCATGAAGATGGCACAGAATCAGGCAATGCTTTGTTCTGTTATCCATAAGGTTGCCATGAGTCGGAACTGACGTGACAGCAACTAACAACACTATATACCATGTTGTTTTAATTTGCAATTCCCTTATGATGGATGTTGAGCATTTTAATAAGCTTAATTACTTAACTGCCATCTATACATCTTCTTTGGTGAGATGTCTGTTCAGATATTTTGTCCATTTTGTAACTGGGCTGCTTGTTTTCTTATTGTTGAGTTTTAAGAGCTCTTTGTATATTTTGGATATCTGTTGAAAAACCCGTTGCCATCGAGTCGATTCCCACTCATAGTGACCCTACAGGACAGAGCAGAACTGCCTCATAGGGTTTTGAAGGAGCAGCTGGTGGATTCAAACTGCCGACCTTTGGGTTAGCAGTCAAACTCTTAATCACTGCCACCAGGGCTCCACATTTTGGATACATGTCCTTTATCAGATTTGTGTTTTGTAAATATTTTCTCCCAGTCTGTGCCTTGTCTTTTAATTTTCTTAATAGTGTCTTTCACAGAGCAGAATTTTAAAAAATTTAATGAAGTCCAACTTATACATTTTTCCTTTTATGGATCATGCTTTTGGTGTTGTACCTAAAAAGTCATTCTCAAACCCAAGATCACCTAGATTTTCTTCTATGTTATCTTCTAGAAGTTGTATAGTTTTTGCATCTTACATTTAAGTCTGTGATCCATTCTGAGTCAATTTTATAAAATATAAGCTCTGTGTCTAGATTTTTTTTGCATGTGAATGTCCAGTTTTTTCAGTTCCATTTGTTAAAAAAGAATATCCTATCTATTTAATTGCTTTTGCTTTTTTGTCAAAGATCAGTTGACTGTATTTGTGTGGCTTTCTATTCTGTTCCACTGATCTATTTGTCTATTCCTTTGCCAAAACCACACTGTCTTGATCACTGTAGCTTTATAGTAAGTCTTGAATTCAGGTGATGTCAGTCCTCCAACTGTGTTCTTCTTCAGTATTGTTTTGGCTATTCTGGGTCTTTTGCCTTGCCCTATGAACTTTAGAATCAGTTTGTTGATACCCACAAAATAACTTGCTGGAATTTTTACTGGGATTTCACTGAACTCATTGATCAAGTTGGGAAGACTTGACATCTTAATAATATTAAGTTTTCCTATCCATGAACTTGGAATATCTCCCCGTTTATTTAGAGCTTCCCTGATTTCTTTCATCAGAATTTTGTAGTTTTCCTTATGTAGATCTTGCACATATTTTGTTAGATTTATACCTAAGTATGTCATTTTTTGGGTGTTAATGTAAATGGTGTTCTGTTTTTAGTTTCAAATTCAATTGTTCATTACTAGTATACAGGAAACAATAGATTTTTTTTTATTATTAACCTTGTATCCTACAACATTGCTATAATCACTTCTTAGTTCCTGGAGGTTTTTTTTTAAATCTTGCTGATTCTTTGGGATTTTCTACATAGACAATCATATTATTTGCAAACCGTGATGGTTAAGGTTGTGTGTCAACTTGGCTGGGCCATTATTCTCAGTGTTTATATGTGATCATCCCCAGGATGGGATCTGCTGTGAGTAGCTGGTCAGTTGAAAGGGAGTTTCCTTGGGCACGTGGCCTGCATCCGAATATAAGTGGACGTTCCCGCTTTTGCCTGCACTGGATCCTGCAACTGGCTCCTGTTCGTCTGACCTCCAGTTCTTGGGACTTGAGCTAGCAGCTTACCTGCCGATTTTGGGATTTGTCAATCTTCACGGTCTGTGAGCCAGAGCACTGCTCTCCGACCTGTCGATCTTGGATTCATCAGCCCCTGTGGCTACGTGAATCAGCAGAAGCCTCTATCTTGATCCACGGACTTGGGACGTTCCAGCCTCTACAATCACATGAGCTATTTTCTTGATGTAAATATCTATGTATATATTTATATGCTTTACTGGTTTTGCTTCTCTAGAGAACCCAGCCTAAGACACAAACCAAGACAGTATTCCTTTACAATATCTATACCTTCTCTTTTCCTTTTTCTTTTCTTTCTTTCTTGTCTAATTGCAATAGCTAGGACTTCTAGTATGATATTGAAAAGGAATGAGGAAAGGGGACATCCTTGTATTGTTCCTGATCTTAGGAGAAAAACATCTAGTCTCTCACCATTAAGTATGTTATGAGCTGTAAGTTTTTGTAGATGTTCTTTATGAAGTTGATCAAGTTGTCTTCTATTCCTAGTTTGCTAAGAGTTTTTATAATGAGTGGGTGCCAGATTTTGTCAAATACTTTTTCTACATCTACTGATATGATCATATGATTTTTCTTTTTCAGCCTGTTAATATGATGAATTATATCAATTGATTTGCAGATGTTGAACCAACTTTGAATTATCCTCCGGGATAATTCAACTTGGTTGTGGTGTATAATTATTTTTATACATTGTTGTATTTGATTTGCTAATATTTTGTTAAAGACTTTTGCATCTATGTTCATGAGAGATATTGGTCTGTAACTTTCCTTCCTAGTAATCTCTTTGTCTAATTTCTGTATTAGGGTAAGTCTGGCCCACAGAATGAGTTAGGAAGTTTTCTCTCTTCTATTTTTTGGAAGAGTCTGAGGAGGATTGGTGTTAATTCTTCTTTAAATGTTTGGTAGAATTCACCAGTGAAACCATGTGGACCTGGTGCTTTTTGTTTTGGAGGCTATTAATTGTTTATTCAATTTCTTCAATAGATATAGGCCTGTTTAGATTATCTATTTCTTCTTGTTTGAGTTTTGGTAAATTGTGTCTTTCAAGGAATTGGTCAATTACATTTAAGTTATCAAATTTGTAGGCATAGAGTTGTTCCTAGTATTCCTTTTCCTTTATTGTCTTTTTAATGTCTATGGGATCATTATGATGGCCCCTCTTTCATTTCTAACATTAGTAATTTGTGAAAAAAGCTGTAGAATCAATCAGTAAAATAGACAAGCTTTAGCAATGCTAATTTTAAAAAAAGGGATAATTCAAATGCCTAGAATTAGGATTTCCAGGCAACATGGTGTTATAGGCAGAAGCACCACGCTGTCCCTCCACAGCAAAGATCTGAAAAACTAAGCCAAACAGAGAAAACTGGCAATCCTGAAACCCTAAGCACCAAATAAAGAGATAACTCAGCCAAGCACCGAATGGAATAAGAAACTGACAGAGTAGAGAGAGCAAGGAGAGACACATGCAGAGGTCCCCTATCAGCTAACACAGCATGGACCCACCATCTTGGACTCCTATCAGAGACCAGCGAACAGGGGGTACGAGAAAGGAGCTTCATGGAGCTTCTGGCAGGAGACAGAACTGGTAATGAGCGATATAGGCTTTCCCACCCCACACCCTTCTTCACCCCACTCAGCCTCCTCTGCCTCCTGCAGCCACAGTCTCTTGGCTGGGAAGCACCAGCTTCACCCCGGTGTCACTTGGATTCCACTCACCCGCACTGGCCGGCTCTCTAAGTGCCATTTGTTGGCTGCTGGTATTGCTTTTTTCCGCTTCTTTATATTTCTTCCTTACCTCTCACCACCTCCCCCTCCTTTCTCTCAAATACCTGGCTCCGTGTGCCATTTTTGCTTCTTCCTGCAAGGCGTGAAACACAGCTTGAATGTGAGATGGATTCCCAGCCTGTGCTGCCACGCTAGTGGGATTCTGGGGCTTTTTTGTTTGTTTGTTTTGAATTGTTTCTTTTCTTTTTCTTTTCTCGAATTGGGAGCCCATTCTAGCTGGGAAGTACTGCACGGTTTGCGACCTACCCCCTCAGTTTGCGCAGACGTGCAGAGGGATCTCTGAGAGCATTTCTTCGCGCAGAGGGATCTCTGAGAGCATTTCTTTTTTCTTGTTTTTTTTTCCTGTTTTTTTGGGGGGGATTTTTCTTGTTCTTTTTTTATTTGTTTGTTTTGTTTTCTTTCCCCTCGTTTTCCCTTTTTGTCTTTATTCATTACTCAGTTTCTCATCTCTCTATACTTTCCTTCTTTCCTGTCCTGTGAATACCTGGCACTGAGTGACACCTCTACCCCTTCTAGCCAGGCTGTACTTCCCAGCCTGGGAGCAACTTCCCCCTACCTCGCAGCCACACCAGTGGGATCCCTGGGACCTTTTCTTTTCTTTTTTCTTTCTAATTTTTGTTCAGTCATTTTTTTCTTTCCTTTTCTTTTTGCTTTCTTCTCCTCTTTGTTTTTCTCCATTTCATAGTCTCTCATCTCTCCACTCCAATGGCATGCTCCCCGGCACTCTTTTTTGTTTGTTTGTATGTTTTTGGCTTCTGTTCCTCTCTCCTCTCTCCATACCCATCTTAGCTCCACACATCACAATGTCCCCCCTCCATCCTGCCTACCTGCACCATGGGCTGAACATCACACCACCAAGCAGCCCAGGCACGGCCTACTGGAACCCCCCCTGCACTGATTACCAGCCAACCCTGGTGGCCGTGGTAAGTGCCACGAACAACCCATCCCAGCAACTCCTCTTCAGCTAGACCTGCCCTGCTGTACCATATCTGAGTGACTGACCCTGCCAATTGGAGAAGGAGGCAAAAAGTGTCATGCCCACAGACAAGCAAACAACAAAGAACACACAGCCCGCCTGCTCAGACAGAGCCAAATAAAACAAAAAAGCAGGATGAAACAAACAAATCTACAATAAATAAATGAGGAAAATAACCACTGAACGCTTCGAAGACAGCAGACAATATCAAAACATTTACAAAAACAGGACAGGATGGTTCTAGTAGGCGTCCAAAATAAAACACCAGATGACTTTCCAGTAGAAGAAAAGGCACTAGAACTACCTGAAAGGGAATTGAAATCTCTAATACTCAGACTTATCCATGAGTTGAAGCAAAAAGCAGACAAAAATGAGGAAAAAATAGACTAATTCATGCAAAATACACAACAAAAAAATGGAAGAATTCAGGAAGATAATGCAGGAACAAAATGCCAAAATAAATTCACAACTAGAAATAATACAAAAACAACAATTAGAAATCCAAAAGATAAACAACAAGATTTCAGAAATGGACAGTGTCATAGAACGGCTGAGGAGTGGGTTTGAAATGGTGGAAGACAGGATCAGCGAACTTGAAGACAAACACTTGGATACAACTCTGTTTGAGGAAAACTCAGAAAAAAGAATGAAGAAAAATGAAGAGACCCTGAGAATTATGTGGGATACAATCAAAAGCAAAAATCTGCAAGTGATCAGAGTTGCAGAACAGAAGGAGAAAACAGAAAACACAGAGAGGATCACTGAAGAACTGCTGACAGAAAACTTCCCCAAT